>NW_024032296.1:0-10919 GCF_002237135.1 Teleopsis dalmanni | reverse complement strand
GTTCTTTAAATATTTGTTCTTTTTTGGATTTAATTAGTCGTATATGCTATATGAACTACCAGCACCAATGTTTGAATTTGAACCTTTCCAAATTTAAAACACTTAGCCATGTTTAGCCAATTGACTCAATACCAAACGACTCTTTTTTGTTAATTTCTTATTATTTTGGTTTCAATTTTATCAGTTGTTGTTATTATTTTTGTTATTTTAGTTTTTATTGGGTTCTAAAAAATTATTTTTGTATATTATATTATAGCAAACGCTTGACTTACAGCTATATATGTTTGTATTAATTATTATGGTTTTGTTGTAAGATAC
Source organism: Teleopsis dalmanni (assembly GCF_002237135.1). Classification (NCBI taxonomy): domain Eukaryota; kingdom Metazoa; phylum Arthropoda; class Insecta; order Diptera; family Diopsidae; genus Teleopsis; species Teleopsis dalmanni. The sequence goes on along the minus strand of NW_024032296.1, from coordinate 10,601 downwards.
CAGTGTTATCCTGTTCAGAATAGTTTTTATTGAATTTAATTTATAAATCACAGTCAGTCATTGTGATCGCAGTAACAATTATGTAGTTTCAGCAAAGTTCAGCAAAGGGTAATTGAGATCATAGTTCAGTAAACAGTTGTTGTAATCACAGTTCCACAAACAGTGATTGTGGACAAACAGTAACTGTGCAACAAATTGTATGTAAAAATAATATATATATATATATATTTATATATATAAATATTTTAATTGTAAAGTTAAAATATTGAATTAAAGTTTTAAAAACTTTAAATTTATTTTAATATATAACACACAAAACGATACAAAAACAAAAAACAAAATAACTCTTTACATGAAGCAACCTTTTCATACATTTTACAAGGTATTACAAAAACAACAATAACACACAGAAATCGTTTCATTTTTCTGTTTTAAAAAAAAACACCCGACGTTTTGAAAAATAATAGTTATTTTTGAATTTCATGTTTGTAAGGCAAAAATAATAATTATTCGAGTCTATGAGTCATTTGTGTGTGAAACAGTGAAAGTCACATAAAAATAATTAGTTTTGAAAAATATATAAAGAAAATTAAATTAATATTTTTTGTGTTTTACTTTAAAATGCGAATGATAAGAGTGATTAATTGATTTTTATTTTTTTCATAATAAGTAACAGTTCCTGCATCATAGTGATTCTTGGATCACAGTTTTACTCATCTCTTCTATTACCTCCATTGCTTAATTTTGTTTTTAATTTTTTGAGTTGTTATTTTAAAGTCGGTTTTATTTTTTAAGGTTTCAATTGCTAATATAAGAAATTCTCCTGATGAAGATAAATACGAATTTGCCGAAATATGTATAGAAATATACAAAAAATATGATCGAAATAAAAGTTAAAATTCTAAAAAACAAAACCGACTTTATTACTCCATTGTCACTAAGTCAATATTCCAATGATGTATATAACCAAGTGCTATACAATTTAGTTTTCTATGAAACATCCTTGTTAAATAACTTGTATTCAGATACTAGTACCATTCTATATATTTATATATATTAAGATTACTGGTCTTTAATGACATAGAAAAGAAATTAAAATAAATCTTACACTCGTAATTATTTATTTTCTTAAAAAAATATTTAATATATAAAACCAATTTGCTTATAAAAATAAAGAAGTTTTAGTTAAAGGACATTCTCAATTAGTCTTTTATTGCTTAAATAGCAATGAAGTAAAATGTGAAACATATTTTTACGTTCATGCAAGCATTTGTTAAGATTTGGCGCAAATAATAAATTTTCTGAATACAAATTATACCCATTGGAGCACCAAAACTGGACCGAGCTTAGCGATAAATAAGCAAGAAAGTGTCCTGACATAAAAACTGTTTTATTTACACACTGACACATTGACACTGGCTGGCATGGCAATTGTTTTCGTACAAATTTTGTACAAAATTTGTAGAGAAAAATGGCGTAAAACATGCGATTTAAGTTGACTTAAGTACAAAGGACCTAAAATATCCTGCGAGTAGTGACGCAATAAAAGCAGAAAAATTAAAGTAATTTTATGCTGCGCCAAAATTCACTGCTTACCGAAAATTTCAAAGAAATGAAAATAAATATAATAAAGGAAAAAACAATGACGCATTAATAAATTACATAAATTAGGACACTCGTATCGTTTGAAATTGATTGTATTGATATTATAAGGGAAAATAAGATTTTTGCCTTGGATAAGATTATCCTCGACATAAAACTAATCACATATGCGTTTCAATAAAAATATGTCTTTAGCGTATTAATATTGAATAAAAGTAATAAAATGTTTTTTAATCTTACGTGACGGATCTCATAGTGCCATAACTTCGTCACCGCCTCCTCCACCAGTATCGCCCAAATTATTTTGTGAGCCCATGTTATTTTTAGCTAATATTGTGTCCGTATCCACACAGCCTTTAAATCGCATTTTCGCATCATCCCCCACATAAACCGTTTTTTGACATAACAATAGCACAAGACAGGACACAACAAAGAGAACTGATGGTACTATTGAAGCAACAACAAATTGCCTGTAAGTAACTTCCAAATCGAAACGTGCAACAACAATATCCTTCTTTAATGGTGAATAAAAACATGGAAAGCGTGCTCGGGCATTGTGATCGCTACCATCGCGTCCGAAATCCTTAAGAAATTCTTTGCATTCATCCATCAGCGTATTTACGCAACCTTCCAAATTAATCATTAATTTTGATTCATTGGATATGGTCAAATCGACATCAGGTGGTGCAATTTCTGGAATTGGTACAGCAACAGATGCATGCAAATGACTGAGATATGTAAAGTTTGTCAAATCAGTCAACATATTGTGTTCCAGTGTGGAGCCATTTATGCAATCAACAGCTTCCACTCTATCTGATGTATTTTTAATGAAATAACATGAGGTCATTACTACATTATCAGCAGATTCATTCCAAACTTCCTCTTCGGTATCTGCATTTATTGCATTTTGACACTGCGAAAGATACACCTTATCGCCACTTAGTACCACAACATTTTTATTACGAGTTGGTATATCCACACAACGTCGATCACAGTTGTATGGCGTGCGTATTTTCCTACATGTGCCACGATTGCATGAGAATAACCCACTTATATCCATGCAATTTATTTTACCACGCCGCCCGGAACACTTAACTGGTGAATCACTATTATGAAAGACACATTCAAATGCATCCGTTATATTCAGACACTGTCCTGCGGTGCAATTAAAAGTACCTGTCAAATTTTTGCATTCATCATTGATGCAACGCGCTTTATCGGCACGGTCCTGATCAATGCCATAGCATGTTTTATTCGCTGAGTTCGTACAATTTTGGAAGGTAATGTTAGTGCCATTATTACGTAAATTCACATAGATTTGTATGCAGGCGCCCGAAGTTTTACTCAGACACCATTCACCACACGAACCCCATTCACAGTTGTCCTTGTTGACAGCACGTGTTGTTGTGCACATGACTGGAGTTGGATCGATACCACTTTTGAAAGCGCGCGTTGATGGCATATAAATGGCAACTGTCAAGTACACCAATGCCACCGAACTGAGCACAAGTGTCATTTGACATACGCATATAGTGCCACATATGCGATTATCTTGCGGTGGCACAATTAAATCTTCGCTGGGCACTTTTTTCTTGCCCATTTCGTTAATGTATTACTATGTTTAGGATAGTATTAGAAAAGTGCTAATAGGGCGGGATAGAAGAAGTTAGTAAAAAAGTAAAAAATTGCCTTTTTGGCAATGCAGGTATATACGTCTAACGTTATACCTTTTAAACTAATGGCATTAAGGCATTAGGGTACCCTCATATTGGCTTGGCGTACATATCTATGGCAGCTAAAATGGAGAAAATCGTAGGAAATCTTTTGATTACTTTTATTTTTCTCTTATTTTTATTATCGATTACGCGTGACTGTATTTTGCTGAGTTGAGGTTATGCGATTCACTTTTAATGGCTGTGGCTCAGGTGGCCGCCGTCATTTGATTGAGCGTTTCAACTTATATAACAAAACTGCTTATTGCGTGAAATATTAAAAATTTTTCATTTCAATTTTTACTCTCATTTAATTCAATTATTTAATAAACTTTTATTTACAGCTAATGACGTTTTAATAAAATTTAGAATGCAATATTTTGCAGTATTGATTTTTATTAGCCTGCTGCCTTGCACTACTTTCTACTGCAAATACTGAATTTTTTTTAATTGAGCATTTATTTTTCATTGAACGGAACTTTATGTGAATAACTGCAATATGTTTACTTATATATTTTTATACTTTGTTATATTTATTAAAATATTAAATTTTTTAATATTTTATTTGAACTTGAACACTTTTTCTGTTTTTTTTTCAAACATTTTTATTGCTATTTTGTTCCACTCAAATTTTTGTTGCAGTTTTTCCTCAGGCTTTACTGGCAACTAAATTACTTTTTTAGTTCGTTGTTACAGATTTGTGACGTCCCGACCATCGACAATGTGTCGGATATATGCGAAAGGTCTGTGATATTTTGGCACGAGTAACGCCAAGAGATTTTTATTTTGCAAAAGCTAAAATCAAATCAGTGCGCGCGCACCCCATACAAAAATCAATAAAATTTTATTTCTCTCATAAGGTTTTGCTAGGTTTTATGTGATTCTGCAGTAGTATTACTCTTTATCCTTGTTTATCTTCTTCATCTCTGAATTCGTAAATATTTTGTTAATCCCTACCACTACATGGGTACTGCAATCCATGGTAATTCAATCATGCCTACACAATTTTATAAATGAAGTTTATCTGTATGGAATTTATATTTAGACAAATTTCAGTTTGAGATATCAAATTATATAAAAAAAAAATTATATAAAAAAAAAATTTTATATACAAAAAAATATGTTTACGAAAAAATTTTTATTAAAAACATAACTATTAGAAGTCAAACAACATTGATTAGATTTTTATCAATTTGGGGTTTTGTGCTTAGAATTATAAATAGAATAAAAAATGCAAAAATAAACTCAAATATATAATAAGTAGAAAATCAGAATGAATTTAAACTTGTATAATTTTTACAGCCATTTCTTTTTTATTACTATATCTTAACTGTACAAAAGTCTCCAAACATCTTCAAAGTAATAATAATTTATTACTAATAAAATTTGTTATTTCAATACCCTTCATGCTGTTGTGAACTAAGGATAAATTAAGTTTATTAAGACGTTTGTAACGCAGTGCAAAAAACCATATATATTTTTGATTAAAACAATATGACTGTCTATCTCAAGGATAATCAATCCATTTGTAGCTACTGAAAATTTACACATCTATATTAGTAGTGAGATTTTATAACCGCCTATCGGCTATACTGTATTAGTGACATATAAAGTAAGTAAGTAAGTAAGTAAGTAATTTTATTTTATAAAATAAGTTTTTTGACCAAAAAATTGTTGATCAAAGCTCGAAATTCCTAGTCATTTGTAAAAAAAATTAAAGAGGGAGTTCTTAAAAACTTATATTGTCTTTGTTATTGTGTGATCCATATTCAGCAATATTTACTTCTGAATTTATGAACCCAATGTCATTCTTTGAGACAACACTTGTTTAATGCATACTGACAAATAAGCTATTTTATTTTGAAGAATTAAAAGAAATTAAAACCCCAGAAAAAAAGCAAATAATGATGTAGTACCTACATAATACTTAGTTTTAAATTTTATTAAAAGATTTACTTGGTTAGAGTATAGAAGGATCAAAAACTGGTTTGTAAAATAACTATGGATGCTATTAAACCATTATTTCATGGGAATTTAAGCGTAAAAAACAAAATTCTTGCTAAAATACAGCATCAATTACTAATAAAAAAAAATCAGACATACCAATTAGTATTTTAAGATATATATTAAAAGGGCCATGTGATTGTCAGAAATGAAGCTACGCCCAAAAACTTAAGATAGTTGATAGCATAATACTCAGGAACCTATTTACATCGATCCATCAAAAATCCAACATGACGACGAAGGCAAATATTTGGGTGTTACACTGTATGTCAAATTGCGCTTGAAAGCACGACATATGGTATTTAAGCCGACAATATATTAAAGTGGTTGACGATGTGTTGGAGTCTCATATAAAATAATTTAAAGAAATGAATTGATGGCTTTTAATGTTAAATACTTATGTGCATTAATTTGCAATTATTGGATTTACATATTAAATTTAAAACAAATCGGTTTAGACTCAGCGAAAGTAGCACATATTTAGTTTGGGCGCATTGACATGCTGTTTTCAAGCACTATTTGTTTTCATGTTAGTATATAAAGAGCAATGTAATAAAAATGATATTAATTTATTTTAATATTTGATAAAAAGTGATTGATTTATTAAATCAAGTGTAAAATTTTATTATACAAATACACTTCTATGACACTGCGCAAGGTTGATTATAGCCGGGTACTAAGTAATTAAAGTAATTAAACTACAGTATAATCGTGCATTAGATAACTAGTCAAAATCCAGTTGTTCACAATCCACGTCGAAGTTTCCAGCGTTATGTTCAATTCCAAATACATCATGGACCACTTGCTGTTCAAAAGGATGGAACAAACTCTTCAACAAATACTTGTTTAATTCATTCTTTTAGCTTAACAATTGGCTTTCTGCTTAAAGTAGAAAATCCGTCAACAAATGTAAGTGGCATTACGCTTCATATTCCTTCTTCATTAGATATATTGGAAACTAGCTTACAAAGATCGATTCGAATGACGAATAACTCCGGTGTCCAAATTGCCATCGGAAGCGAAAACAACGAAATATACCTATGTATAATTCTCCCCCAATATACTTACCTTCTTCATTTTCTTATCGATATTTGTCGACCTTCTATTCACAACTTCAAAATCCTCATCCAATTTTCTTTCACTATGGCCACTTTTACAGCTAACGTTCGGAATCGTTTAAAAGAAATGGTTATCCGTTTGATGACTTGGTTTCTGATTTCTGACTCCGAAGTTGCCGGTTCCCGAATCACTATTTTTATCATCGAACTCATTTTGTTGCGGCGGATATTGATAAGAACACTCATTGTCATTGCCACTGTTTGAAAACATTTGATATTATATTTGAAAATTGAATTTTTATATACTAAATATGTGCGAGGTAACAATTATAACACATTACACGGTGACGACGACTAATTTATGATTGGCTGGCGCTAGCAGCTCCATCACCAGAATCTTAGTCTATATAGAAAACGATAACGACTAATCTCATTTAAAACAAATTGTTAATCAAACAAATAATTTTATGTCCACATATTTGAATAATTAATATTTAAGTTGCAATCTCCATATTTTAAACATAGCGTATGGCTATACGTATAGTACATATGGTAAAAAATATGCAAAAAAGTGCCTTAAATATGTCACTCATACGCCAAAACTAAATTTTTTAAATATGGTATTTACTTTAAGATATTGCCGTAATGGTTTTTTTGTTTCAATTATTTTAATAACATCACACTAATTATTTCGATTTCAATATTTTGAAATATTTTTTAAATATCATATCACATATAGTCATTAGGATAGCCTATTCTCATTCATTTATACTTAGCAATGAAAAAAGTGTATTTAGTACTACTATGTCAGTACTATGTCAGTATACTAACAGTATTAACATATTTCAACTTCAAGATCTTTCCGAATATTTTTATTTCTGATACACCATGATGTTTGCGATTAACGAAAACATGTTTGATTGATTAATGCTCAGTCTATGTTTCGTTCCATATTTGAGGAACTCTCATTGTCAAACAAATGAAAACAATATATAAAAAGGGGTTCGAGAGAGTAAATAAATTTTTGAATAGTGAAGAGTTCTTGATGCAATTATCTTATAAATTATAAGCATATTAAACACACTCTTGTGATTATGTTTATCATTTTATTAATTCTTTTTTATCTACATCTTTTTATGATTTTATATCTAATTATCTCTCTTAATAAATATAACATTCAAAGAATGATTAATTTTCGAATAGTTCGTGAAAAAAAAAAAATTTTACTGCAGAAAAATATTTGTATGTTTGTATGATAATTTTTTTTTTACGGATTTTTTTTTTTTTTTAAATATCTAACGCATTGTCGCTATGTGGTGACAATAGTTCTGTGCCCGATTTGCACAGACTAAAACAGTCCCCATCATGTACCAGACCGTTTCTATTCTGGAACTTTATCGGAAATACTTCAAGATAGGCCCCTTATGTTGGTTTTTCATTAAAAAATTTTGTTTCCCTTTGTATGTTTGTATGATAATAAGGTATTGATATGTACAAAGTGTATATAATAAACCAAATTTTCTAAAAAAAAAACATTTTTACAAAAATCCATTTGAACTATATAATATTAAAATTGTTATGTTTTAAAATAAGATAACAAGTACAGAATTCCGTACTAACATAGTACAAACTCAGCAAATAGTTTTTATTTTTACATTCTATTTGTTGTTATGTTTAGAATAAAACATAATTTCTTGGTATTTGTTTCAAAAGATTATAATTAAATATATTCAGTTAAAAAATAAAGAATATTATTTTAATTAAAAATATTTTTACAGTAAATCATTATCAGAAATTGTAATAACCAGGTATATATATTTCCTATCAGCACAATACGATATTTGTTCGTCTATGTTAGTCTGTCTGTCTATTTGATAGATATCTGTTTGACAGTTAATATGGTATATTAATTATTCTATAAGTTTTTTGAATAAAATATTGTAAAATACTAGTTGTATCTACAATAAGCTACGAGTTAGTTATAAAAAATTGCGTTAAATTTTGAACAAATTTTTTTTTAAACATTAATATATTTTTTATTCATATGTTATCTATCCAATTTTTCCACATATATAATTTTTAAGAAAATTGCGTACAATTTCGAAAAACTTGAGTTGTTTTTAATTTAATATATATCAGCTAATGAAGATCAATAGTTTATTATTTTATCAATAAACATTTTTTTATATCATGCTTATAGAGCAGTTAGCCAGCACTTTTTCAACTTTTATTTTCTTTTTTTTTTATTATTTTATATTTAGTGCTGTTAACTGACTCATTGACTTTCATTTACTTGAAAGTATACTTAAGCTTAATCAAACCTTGACTATATGCGTAAGTGAAGTGATGGCATTTACTTCATAATTGATATCAATACAATTTAGTATTCAATGTGACATTTTCAATTATAATAAGTGATATTAAGTATTTTATTTTTCAAAAAAATTATTTACGAAGACTTAAATACAAGAATTATTTCCAAGACCGTTGATGATGGGTATCTGGTAATACTCGAAACAGCTGTATGGTCAGTCAAAAATTCAATTAATTAAAATAATATAAAAAAGAATTTTTTCAATTTTAACATCAAATTATGTGTTATATTTTGCACCAAAAATTAGTAATGTTTGAATTATTTAGAATTGTAAATAAGACATTAGAAAAGACTGCAGTTATTTGAAATCTCTTTATTTTGTAATTTTTATAATATGAATAAAATAATATGAATAAACACCAACCTCAATATTATTATGATTAAAATTTAATTTATTCAAACTGATAACTTTCACAATAAATATTAAACAGTCTTAAATAGTTTAATTCACATCTCATATATGCTCACAATAATATTCACGGAACTCCTTGACGTCCTCTTTTGTTTTATTTTGTTTTTGTCTTTATAAAATTTTAATATGGCTGCATTATGAAATCATCGATTTGGCAGCTGCACAAAAAAAAAGAAACTATTTCAGTCGAATATTTTAAACACTGTTTTTACATTTCAATACCGAAAAAACTAAAATCATAATATTAATTTGAAACAATATTTTTAATTTAGTTTTTATTTATTTATTAAATTTTTCAATTTATAATTTTAACAAATTTTCAATGTTTTACGCAGTAAACAGAAATGAATTTTTAACAGAACTATTTGACAGTTGTTGTCAAGTTCTCTCTTAACTTGCAACTAAAATGGATTCCACATGCAAGCAGTCAGTTGTCATTTCTGGTGTAATAAAATCCAAGGGTTTGACATTTTTCCAATTTTTGTTTTCGGTTTGAGTAAATAAAATTTATTTTATCCTTGTCAGAAAATGAGCACAAATGAGCGAAAATATGCTGAGTACAAAAAGCTTTTAGTTGTCAATGGTATTAAGTAAAAACTCTCATGTACTCTTGTTCTCACACACCAACTCAGTATTTTACGTCATAGCGTTGGGCACAAGTTCCCAACGGAACCAGCACATTTTTTTGGTAAGGGTTTAAAGCTTTTAACCTAACACAGAATTTATGACTTAATATTAATTTTATACAATGAGTCATGTTAAAACTTTCCCTTCCTAATTCAACTTGCAAATTGATTTAGGACTTTTTTTATTATTAATAATTACAAGGATAATATCTCAAGATGTAGTAAAACTTTCACTTAATTTATTTAGTGCTTATTTACTTTATTAATTTTCATGAAAATTTGTTTCTGTCTAAATTTTAATGTATTTTTTAAGTCCTTACTAAAACTTAATGTTATTCTAATAATAATTAATTATTTAAATATATAGATTAAATATTTTTAATAGATGAACAAATTCAATATAAAATTTTTTTAATAATTCAAAATATTAATTTCAGTTTACTCTATTCATTACTATATAATAATAATAAAAATTAGTTCAGAACTTCAACAAACTTGAAGTAAAGAATTATTGTAATACCTTAAATATTTTTCTGAAAATAATATATTAATTAAAGTGTAATTTTAGTAATCATATTATTACTTTTACCAGAGATATACTACTCAGCTGAAATTCTTTAATTTGAACCAATACCCACTGTTAGTTTCAATTTTGAGGCTAAGCCCTCTTCAATTCATTATTACTGCTAAATTTTATTATTTTTTAAGAGGAGTTTTCGAATAGCAAAGAAAGAAAATGAAGTACAAACACAAAAATTTATTTTTAATTTTATTGAAGTTCGGCTGACCATACAACGCTGTTTCGAGTATTGC
>NW_024032295.1:0-10920 GCF_002237135.1 Teleopsis dalmanni | reverse complement strand
TTAATGCAGCAGTCAAGTCGTCTGCCGTCCTCGCTATAGAAACCCAAATGAAAATATCAACAAAAAGTCCTCAATTCCCAACTCCGGAGCAGGTCTCCACGCCAGAAAACAACCGGACTAATGGTAATGTTGCTGGCAATACAACGAATCGAAATATCGTACATCCTGCAACCTTTGTTAAGAAAGTAGGCAAAGTTAATTTCAACGAGACAAAAAAGGTCTGTCTGTGCATACAAATAACTCCTGCCGCAATAGACGACCACCACAAGATAAGAAGATATTTGAATGAGATCAGTGAGCCATACCACACCCACATTCTTTTCAACGAAAAACACCTCAATATTATAATTAGAGGTTTGGAGGTGGCAGAGCATTGAAGATGTAAAAAAAGATCTTTTAAGCCAAGGATTTAGCATCTTTGAACGTCACTTTTTGAAAACCAGACAATCAACCAGCAATCTAGTCAAAATCCGACTGCCAGCAGACCAGAAGAACATCTATAATGTCTCCAGCGTTTGCCATTCGAAGGTGATAGTCGAAGCCCAGCGGTGAATTCATTCAATCGATGATCCTGTTAATTTTGCTAAACCATGATTTCTGATCACGCAATCTATGTGTGACTTCGCAGTTTATTCAGCTCAAGCTGCTTACCTATAATTCATTAGACAAAAAAAAATAGTGTACATAATATTTTATTCGCATTTACAAATATATTATTGTGTGAAATTTTTTCACACATCAATTTTTCTTGGAGTTTCTCAAAATATATTTTTAATTATTCGTCACAGATATTGGAAAAAAAATTATTCGAATAATCCAATGTAGTAGGTACTTTGGTTTGTCTAGGTGTCATGAAAGAGCTCTCATGTTATATTGAAATTGTTTTCTAGCTCCAATTAGTATATAAATCTAAAGTTAAAAAGTCGCTTTTAATTAGTTTAAAAGCAATAAAATTATAATAAAATTTATTAAATTAAGCCCCTCCTCAACTATGTGAGCAATGGCGTTCGGATATATTAATACCTCGCCCATAACTCCAACCAGCGACTTTATGGGGATCTTAGTAACAGTCCGTACTTGACGTATGACAACTAGAAGCAATAACAATGCGTTCATACATACAAATTATTTGTTTGCACTACCACTGCTGCATGTAATAGTGTATGCGTGCAACTACCTTTTCATCCAATTAAGGACAATGTAGAGCTTGTCGTTACAGCTGGCTTGTGGAGCAACTGCTAACGGTGGTTGAAGGGGACCAAACTCAGAAACCAAACACAAAAACAATTTGTTGAAAAAGCTTTTCCTGAAAGCTATTTGCTAACAGGGGGAAGTACTTTCAAAAGCACGTAAGGCGTATCCTTGCGGTATAAAACGGCTGGCATTGCTTTGGTGAATTCAGAACTTACCACGACGTTGCACGAACAACATCCAAGGACTATACGAACCACAACCTTCATAAATTGTGAAAGCATATCAAAGCCGTCGGAAAACTGTGTACGGCCAGAGTTTGCAACAAAATGGGATTCACAACTCTAAGTCATTTACGATTGTCCAAGAATTTTATCGCGTACGGACTGTTGAGGAGGCTACGCAAGCAGCACAAGTACACCAAAATACGTTAAAGGCATTTCAAATTAAAGAAAATATTTAATTAAAGAAAATGTTTATTTAAGTGCAACAATCTAAAGAATATCATATCGAATCATATCACAAAAAGTATATATATGAAAATATATATATATATCTCTATAATTGATACAGGTTATACTTTAGTTTATTCCTTACCTATTGGTGTACACTCAGAATGAAGCTATTAATCATTCTTTAGTAACAATAATGATTATATATAGTAAATAAATAAAAACTTTGTATTAAAAATAAATAAAATGAAGTGTTCATAATTTGTGAAATTGATTTGATTTTTATTTTTTTTGACTGGACTTCGAATGTGTTCTTCCAAATCGATATTAAAATATATAGTGCATTATCCACTTTTGTGATTTCGCAAAGAATGACAGAAATGTTAGAAACACAAAAGTAAAAATATTAATCCTTCTAAACATTATACTTATTTTTTAAATATAATCTGGAATGTTTAGACAATTAAATTTTAAACATATTTCTATAATTAGATAACAACATCGTTATCATATTTCCTAAGTAGTACCTCGTGAAATTGTAAGAATTTTGAATATATTTTATTATTGGTATTCGTTCTACCCTCACTAAATAGAACACTACATAAATAAACGCGATAGCATCCTCTTTCATTCCATGAACTTCACTTGTATTGATATTAAAGGAGTGTCTCATATATAAGATTGTTTTGTAAAAATGTTTGCAAATAGAGAACAATTTGGTTATCTAGAAACCATACTTTTAACAGATGTCAATAATGTAGGAAAGAAAATCGCACTCTTGAGATATTACCTTCAACTTTCTTCCCAAAACTGAATCAAGTCTCTGAAAATGTGAAATCAGTATTGAAATTGGGTTAAGGTAAAACTCAATAATAACTTTATCCATAATCAATGCAAGAAACTAATTAGAAATACTTCAATTCGGTGAGTTAAAGCTACAATTGGCTGAGTAAAAATTAAATTGGTATTATTTTGTATAATCCATTAGTTTTCGACCTACAACACAGTCAAAACTTAATTACCTCGGGTAAAAACTCCTAACATCGAGAACAATTATGAAACCATATGATTTAATAAGAAAGACAATAATGACTAGTGGAATAGTGGATTAATTACGTTGATTTATTTAAAATTTTAGGCATTTCCATTTCAATCTTATAGCAGTCTTATATACTAAAGACGGACACACCTACTTTTAACCTTACAATTTTTAACTTGCAATTTTTAATTTCAAATTTTTTACTTCAAATTTTTTACTTCAAATTTTGAACTTCAAATTTTGAACTTCAAATTTTGCAATTTCAAATTGGAACTTAAAATTTGTGAACTTTAAATTTTGAACTTCAAATTTTGAGCATAAGAAATATTGTACAAAGTTTATGAAATTAGAAAAATATAAAAATACATAACTTTATTTCCTCTTCCGTTTAATAGGAACCACTGAGTGATGTTCTTCTTCAGTATATTTCCTTTTTCTAACGCGAGGAAGTTGATCGACATTTTCTAGTAGTAGCTTTTCGTTCCTCTTCCTAGATTTTGCAATCTTTTTCTTTTTACAAGTTTCCTTCCGTTTCGTCTGGGTGGGTGTAGGTGGACTTACGCGCTGTTTCTTGACCTTCTTGTTGACCTTCTTCTTGGGCTTAGCTTTTTCATCCTGCATTTCGGTCCTAATGCACTTAACGTTTTCACGTTCCTTCTTCATAACTTTTACTTTCTTTTTTGTGTCTTTTTTCGCTTGAGTCTTTCTGGCTCTTACGGCATCTGTATTAACCTTACCCTTACCACATTTTCCACTTAACAACCGTGCCGTGACAGAGCGTGTAACAATAATGGAGCGTCTAACAGTAATAGATTTGCGTCTAACAGTAATAGATTTGCATCTAACTGCTTTTCCAGTCGCAGCATCAGCTTCACTATTTGAAGACACCATTTGTTTTAATTTCTGGCGATCCATTATTAAGCTTTGGCAATGGACTAAACTACTCGGACTCTGCTTGTAGTAAAAGTTGTTTCTTGCTTTCTATTGAAAATAAATTGGTTGGTACGATATACCTCTAGCAAAGAACCTGATTTTCTAACACACAATCAGACTGATTGATAGTTTTTAAATATTTTTCAATTGAAGTTAAATTTAATTCGAATTTTGACTTCTATTTAGCTTGCTTATTTAAATATACAAAATTCATTCAATTTACAGAAATTAATATTTTTCCCAAATACTGAGGGGGGAAAAGGAAATAAAAGTAAGAGACCTTTAAGTCTATTTTCTTTGTGAACCATAACATAGATTGCTGAAAAGAATCTATTTGGGAAAATTCTTTATCATAATTTACAGTATCGACAATTTCCAAGATTTATATAATTTAATAATAAATAGGGCATCAAATTTATCAATATTTAACATACTGAAAATTTTTGTTCATTTGAAATGTTTACAATTAGAGGTGTTTTTGAATAAACTTTTCTTAGAAACCCTACAAGCTGGAAAATATATTGGACTCTTTGGTATTAAAGTCCTTAGCGATACCACTTAGTGCAATTAATAGGGTGTGATCGCAAATCACCAATAAGGTGACTATAACTAAGTATTCCTGGTTCTGCTCCCAATCAGAAAATGTTTTTTCCCGGGTTTAATAGTCACTGATCCATCAGTGTCACAATAATTACTTTAAATCATTACTATTACGAACTGTTACGATAATAACGAACTACAAAATTTATAAGAAATCTCTTGGAAGAATTGTAGCAGGCTCTTCTTACCTTACAGATGTTGTCTTTCCGAAAAGTTATTTCTGTTTTTACCATAAAATCGTTGTATACGCGGTTGATGACAATTTTGATGACAGTCTGGATCTTCAGTGGTGAATATGTGCATATTTTATCGAATTCGTTATCTATCTCGATTTGTAAACAATCAATGCGCTCAGAAGCCCAGAACTTATGGAACTCCCTTTCGGTTTCAGTGAATCAATGGATTGTTTCTATTTAAATACATTTTATAAAAATGCGTTGTGCGCTGTAGTTGGTAATATAATCCGATATAGTCCGATTGTCAGTATAAAATTTTTATTGTATATAATTTTTACACTTTAAATTTGACCAATAAAAGTTTTCATTACTTTTAGCTTCTAATTTTATAGGTTCAAAGTCTTGAGACTGCCACTTGTAGTCCAACAATTATACTGACTTAAAAACCAAAAACAATTCTGCTTAGGTATTAAATAAGACATTTTGTTATTATATTTCACTACTATTCAAAAATCGATCTATAAACATTTATAGTCGTTTTTTCTTTTGAAACGACTACATATTTCTTTTGTATAGAAGATGTTTCAATAATGTGATTGCCAATATGACTACGTGATATATAATTATTAGCAGTTTAATGCAGCATTAGATCTGTTTTCAATTTTTTAGCCATCCATGATCACATCCATGAAAGTGAAACCTTCAGCGTTTTGATACCAGACCTTTGTCCAACCATCTGTATTTACTTCTTGTTGCTGTTTGGTATGTGGACATGGATTAATGTCTGTTGATTGACTTGTCCAAAGTCTGCTTTTTCAAAATTTAGAGCTTTGAATTTTTGTAACCCTACTTTATTGATCTGCGCTACTTTTCGGCATACAAATCCGTTGATGGCATGATTTAAATAATTTTAAGGGGATCTGCTGACTTTAAGAGTAGCCGCTGCACTTGAAGCAACCAATAAAGAGTTTTTTTCTAGTAAAATTTTTTATATTATCTTATCTGCTGCATTCTAGGACTTATGGTGTTTTTATAAGGTCGTAGTAACATTTGCTTATTGATTGGGTTTTCACAAGGGGAGAAACCCTTTTAATAATAATATAAGAGAATCAATAATAACTACGTCCTCTGATAGTACTAGTAATTGAAATAATTTGATTTCAGTTTATTTCGTATTTACCTGTCATTCCCATATTTATTTATCTCACTTTTATTTTTCCCACATATATTAATATTTCATCGCAGACAGATCAAGTATTTGCTGTTTAAACATTGGTCCGACAACTTTAAATAATTTTATTCGCAAATTACCTGACTTCATAACAGATAAGTAATAGTAGGTTTTTTACTTAATGAAAGGTTTCAATGTGTCCACTACATAAATAAATAGATCATAAGGAATATTCGTATGGAAATAACACGTTCTAGAATAAGAGTAGATTAAACACAAAGTCCAGAAAGTCCAGGTTTACAATCTGTGATAACAAGTTTTATAATCAGATTTTAATCCAGTACTCTTGTTTTTATTTTTAAGTTATATATAAATAATAATGACACTTCAAATATATTTGTTTTTTATGACAAAAAAGAACAGTCAAATCAACTTAATAAAAAATTTTCGATAAAAATTTCTTAATATTTTCATAAGAATTTGACTGATATATACTATATTTTTGTATCAAAATAATTATGTGGTTATTTAAGAAATTATTTGGCAAATCAAACGTGGAAGAAAGGTAATTAATTTTTATGAAAATTATAAATTAGATTAATATTCATAAAAACTTTTTTCTCTAATTTCTTTTTGTGATTAATCTCCGTAATACCACAGCCGGAACACAGAAGCATCTGGAATCGATGCAATACCAAATACGGACTTAGCAGGATCGAGCTGCAGTTCGCAATCTCCTCCAATTGAACAGGTAACGATGGTGTGTAATGAGACGTCAGTTTCGGACAGTAATTTAAGTATCCGTGGTAGTGTCGTTTGTGATGATCTACCACAAAGGCAACTATTACCTGTAGAAAAGACAGAGCTCAAGATAGAACACGTTTATAATTTACGTAGTCGTAGCAAAAATTCAATTTCAGAGAGCCTTAATGTAAATGAAGAAGGTTTAACTTCTCGAGTTGTGAATGATGAAAAGACAATCTGTGGACAAAAGCAATCCATTCATGCGCAAGATCTTGGTAAGCGAAAGAAGGATGAATTAACTCAACATGGTGGTGGTGATACTATAAGCCGTTCGGTTGTAATAAATGAAACAAAACTTGAGAAGAAACTCAATATTGCAAAACGTAAAAGGTGTAGCACTGATGAGGCTGCAACAGCTAAAAGGATACGTACTGAGGACGAGGATGGAAATGATGCTTCCAATTTGGACACAAGGGATGCTGAATAAGAAGAGTAAAACTTGAAATATAACTAAAGTAAAAGTCCACCTTAATAAGTATTTATTTTCGTATATTTAGAGTTAGTCATATATAGAGTTATAATTTAATTCTGGCATTAAAAAAATTCTTTGTCAATTTTCTGCAAGGAAAGCTTTTTTCTCAATAAAGAAACTTATTGCCACCTACACACCTAAGGTAAAGTGAAAGGTTTCAACAGGTTTTACAGGATATATATAAAAGGGATTATGGGGTGTAGGATTGCTAGCAGGCTATTGTTGATCATATTTAACAAAAACGAATCCTTCCTACTTTAAAAAATATGACGTGGACAGACATTTACCACATTCTGAAAATTATATACAAAAAACTAACAATTTTGAACATTGTTTCAATTTTATATACAATATATAATTTTTAAAATAAAAAAAAAAAGTGTTTTAATTGATGTTTAAAACGATTTAAATACAAACATTTTAACATAAAAGTCGATTAAAAATTTCAAAAGTTATTCGCCATTTTCTAAATTTGTCCGGAATAGTGGTTTTTATTAACAAGTCAGAAAAATCTTTTTTCCGAAATTATTATGTAAAGTTTAGAGTGCAAATCTATGTAAAATTGTACAAATTTTATTTTAAAATTAAATATTAATGCTATTAAATATTAATTTATTTAATTTTATATAAAAGTCTAATGTCGAATGTAGGACTGCTGAGTACTTATGTATCATGTGATATGTAGCAGTCTATTAAACTGCTAATTTTACATATGATACCATATTGCACTGATTTGACATTATATGTTTTCTGAGTACTTTTATATTCACTATTATATGAATATTGTGGTGGCAAACAGACATTTTGTGCATAAAAACAATCCTAATCACTTTGGTTTTATTTATGGATATTTCATAATCAAAAATGATTTTAGAAACATATATAATGACGAACGAGTAGCAACATTGAGTACTTTGAATTTGCTTTGGCTAATCAAGATTAATCGTGGATTTCTAATGGAATGTGCGGATACGGGTCTCCTAAGGCAAGTCTTCTCAACCCGTACAAGTTAATAAAGTTGCACCATGTAGATCCACTTGAGATTGTAGTGCAATTGTAGTGAAATTGTAAGAATTTTGAATATATTTTATTATTGGTATTCGTTCTACCCTCACTAAATAGAACACTACATAAATAAACGCGATAGCATCCTCTTTCATTCCATGAACTTCACTTGTATTGATATTAAAGGAGTGTCTCATATATAAGATTGTTTTGTAAAAATGTTTGCAAATAGAGAACAATTTGGTTATCTAGAAACCATACTTTTAACAGATGTCAATAATGTAGGAAAGAAAATCGCACTCTTGAGATATTACCTTCAACTTTCTTCCCAAAACTGAATCAAGTCTCTGAAAATGTGAAATCAGTATTGAAATTGGGTTAAGGTAAAACTCAATAATAACTTTATCCATAATCAATGCAAGAAACTAATTAGAAATACTTCAATTCGGTGAGTTAAAGCTACAATTGGCTGAGTAAAAATTAAATTGGTATTATTTTGTATAATCCATTAGTTTTCGACCTACAACACAGTCAAAACTTAATTACCTCGGGTAAAAACTCCTAACATCGAGAACAATTATGAAACCATATGATTTAATAAGAAAGACAATAATGACTAGTGGAATAGTGGATTAATTACGTTGATTTATTTAAAATTTTAGGCATTTCCATTTCAATCTTATAGCAGTCTTATATACTAAAGACGGACACACCTACTTTTAACCTTACAATTTTTAACTTGCAATTTTTAACTTCAAATTTTTTACTTCAAATTTTTTACTTCAAATTTTGAACTTCAAATTTTGAACTTCAAATTTTGCAATTTCAAATTGGAACTTAAAATTTGTGAACTTTAAATTTTGAACTTCAAATTTTGAGCATAAGAAATATTGTACAAAGTTTATGAAATTAGAAAAATATAAAAATACATAACTTTATTTCCTCTTCCGTTTAATAGGAACCACTGAGTGATGTTCTTCTTCAGTATATTTCCTTTTTCTAACGCGAGGAAGTTGATCGACATTTTCTAGTAGTAGCTTTTCGTTTCTCTTCCTAGATTTTGCAATCTTTTTCTTTTTACAAGTTTCCTTCCGTTTCGTCTGGGTGGGTGTAGGTGGACTTACGCGCTGTTTCTTGACCTTCTTGTTGACCTTCTTCTTGGGCTTAGCTTTTTCATCCTCCATTTCGGTCCTAATGCACTTAACGTTTTCACGTTCCTTCTTCATAACTTTTACTTTCTTTTTTGTGTCTTTTTTCGCTTGAGTCTTTCTGGCTCTTACGGCATCTGTATTAACCTTACCCTTACCACATTTTCCACTTAACAACCGTGCCGTGACAGAGCGTGTAACAATAATGGAGCGTCTAACAGTAATAGATTTGCATCTAACTGCTTTTCCAGTCGCAGCATCAGCTTCACTATTTGAAGACACCATTTGTTTTAATTTCTGGCGATCCATTATTAAGCTTTGGCAATGGACTAAACTACTCGGACTCTGCTTGTAGTAAAAGTTGTTTCTTGCTTTCTATTGAAAATAAATTGGTTGGTACGATATACCTCTAGCATAGAACCTGATTTTCTAACACACAATCAGACTGATTTATAGTTTTTAAATATTTTTCAATTGAAGTTAAATTTAATTCGAATTTTGACTTCTATTTAGCTTGCTTATTTAAATATACAAAATTCATTCAATTTACAGAAATTAATATTTTTCCCAAATACTGAGGGGGGAAAAGGAAATAAAAGTAAGAGACCTTTAAGTCTATTTTCTTTGTGAACCATAACATAGATTGCTGAAAAGAATCTATTTGGGAAAATTCTTTATCATAATTTACAGTATCGACAATTTCCAAGATTTATATAATTTAATAATAAATAGGGCATCAAATTTATCAATATTTAACATACTGAAAATTTTTGTTCATTTGAAATGTTTACAATTAGAGGTGTTTTTGAATAAACTTTTCTTAGAAACCCTACAAGCTGGAAAATATATTGGACTCTTTGGTATTAAAGTCCTTAGCGATACCACTTAGTGCAATTAATAGGGTGTGATCGCAAATCACCAATAAGGTGACTATAACTAAGTATTCCTGGTTCTGCTCCCAATCAGAAAATGTTTTTTCCCGGGTTTAATAGTCACTGATCCATCAGTGTCACAATAATTACTTTAAATCATTACTATTACGAACTGTTACGATAATAACGAACTACAAAATTTATAAGAAATCTCTTGGAAGAATTGTAGCAGGCTCTTCTTACCTTACAGATGTTGTCTTTCCGAAAAGTTATTTCTGTTTTTACCATAAAATCGTTGTATACGCGGTTGATGACAATTTTGATGACAGTCTGGATCTTCAGTGGTGAATATGTGCATATTTTATCGAATTCGTTATCTATCTCGATTTGTAAACAATCAATGCGCTCAGAAGCCCAGAACTTATGGAACTCCCTTTCGGTTTCAGTGAATCAATGGATTGTTTCTATTTAAATACATTTTATAAAAATGCGTTGTGCGCTGTAGTTGGTAATATAATCCGATATAGTCCGATTGTCAGTATAAAATTTTTATTGTATATAATTTTTACACTTTAAATTTGACCAATAAAAGTTTTCATTACTTTTAGCTTCTAATTTTATAGGTTCAAAGTCTTGAGACTGCCACTTGTAGTCCAACAATTATACTGACTTAAAAACCAAAAACAATTCTGCTTAGGTATTAAATAAGACATTTTGTTATTATATTTCACTACTATTCAAAAATCGATCTATAAACATTTATAGTCGTTTTTTCTTTTGAAACGACTACATATTTCTTTTGTATAGAAGATGTTTCAATAATGTGATTGCCAATATGACTACGTGATATATAATTATTAGCAGTTTAATGCAGCATTAGATCTGTTTTCAATTTTTTAGCCATCCATGATCACATCCATGAAAGTGAAACCTTCAGCGTTTTGATACCAGACCTTTGTCCAACCATCTGTATTTACTTCTTGTTGCTGTTTGGTATGTGGACATGGATTAATGTCTGTTGATTGACTTGTCCAAAGTCTGCTTTTTCAAAATTTAG
>NW_024032294.1:0-10922 GCF_002237135.1 Teleopsis dalmanni | reverse complement strand
ATATGTATTAAAGGGGGAAAAATGTGAGGAAAGAATTATTTTTATGGATTAATAAATATTTTATTTAGTTTATGGATATTTATTAAATTTTATTATTTATTAAAAAATGGATAATAAAATTATTTTTCATTTAAAATTTTTGTAAATATGTATTAAAGGGGGCAAAGATGTGAGGAAAGAATTATTTTTATGGATTAATAAATATTTTATTTAGTTTATGGATATTTATTAAATTTTATTATTTATTAAAAAATGGATAATAAAATTATTTTTCATTTAAAATTTTTGTAAATATGTATTAAAGGGGGAAAAATGTGAGGAAAGAATTATTTTTATGGATTAATAAATATTTTATTTAGTTTATGGATATTTATTAAATTTTATTATTTATTAAAAAATGGATAATAAAATTATTTTTCATTTAAAATTTTTGTAAATATGTATTAAAGGGGGCAAAGATGTGAGGAAAGAATTATTTTTATGGATTAATAAATATTTTATTTAGTTTATGGATATTTATTAAATTTTATTATTTATTAAAAAATGGATAATAAAATTATTTTTCATTTAAAATTTTTGTAAATATGTATTAAAGGGGCAAAATGTGAGGAAAGAATTATTTTTATGGATTAATAAATATTTTATTTAGTTTATGGATATTTATTAAATTTTATTATTTATTAAAAAATGGATAATAAAATTATTTTTCATTTAAAATTTTTGTAAATATGTATTAAGTTATTTAGCTTATAAGATTGTTTAAAATTAATTTTACATATAAATTTTTGTGTGGTTTTAAATTAATATAAGAAATTTTTTAAATTTACTTAATCGTAGTAATTGATATTAATAATTTAAGAATTTAGGAATTAGTTATAAATATAATATTAACAAAATTTGTGCCAGCAGTTGCGGTTAAACAAATAATATAAATGTTTTATTTTAAAATTAACGAAATTATTTATGTTAAATTTAAAATTAATTTATTAGGTGAAATTATAAGTTAATTAAAAATTTATTTAAATTTAATTGAAGCTAAAAAATGTTTGATATAAACTAGGATTAGATACCCTATTATTAAAAATGTAGAATTTAGGTTTTTAAGTAGTAATAGTTATGTTCTTGAAAATTAAAAAATTTGGCGGTAGTTTAGTCTATTCAAAGGAGCTTGTCCTATAATTGATAATCCACGTTGAACCTTACTTAAATTTGCAATCGGTTCATATACTGTAATCTATCGTTATCAGAATATTTTAAAAGAGTAATAATTTTCTTAAATTTATAGATAAATTTTATTTCAGCTTATATTTAAGTAGAGATGAGTTACATTAATAGTATTTATATGAATATTAATATGAAAAATTAATTAAAAGTGGAATTGGAAGTTAATTTATAAAGACAAATAAATTGATTTTACCTCTAAAATATGTACATATCGGCCGTCGCTCTTATTTTAAAATAAGATAAGTCGTAACATAGTAGATGTACTGGAAAGTGTATCTAGAATGACAATTTAAAGCTTAGTTAATAAAGTATTTCATTTACATTGGAAGGATTTTTGTGTAAATCATTATGAATTGATCTAAATTTATTTATTAATTACTTTATTCTTAAAAATTAAATATTAAAAATAATTATAAATTTATAATTTTTAGCAGAATTTATTAAAAAAGTATTTTTTATTATAGTGAATTAATATTGAAGAATAAAATTAAAATATGTTCAAAAATTTTTGTGTCAAAAGAAAATTTTAATTATTGTGCCTTGTGTATTTATTTAAAATTTATAAAAATTTAGTTAAAAATTTATAAAAGTTGATGTAATAATATTATTTTTAATAAATATTTAGAAATGAAATGTTTTTCGTTTTATATGGTATCTAGTTTTTTAAGAAATAAATTTAATTTAGAATTAATTATTGTTTAATTTATTTATGTAAATAATTAATTTAATATTTAATGGGATAAGCTATAAAATAAATTATTATAAATTTTTGTATTTTAATTAATTGTATTCTTAGAATTAGCAATTATTAAAAAATTTTTTATAATTTATTTTTTAATACCAAATATTTATTATATTTTAAGTATATATTAAAGTTTTATTTATGATTTAATTTATTAAATAATAATGATAAAATTAGTATATTAGTATGTTTAAATATTAAAATTTTAAAAGAATTCGTCAAATTTTATATTCGCTTGTTAACCAGAAACATCTCTTTTTGTATTTTATTTAAAGTTTAACCTGAAAATTGAAAAATTTAAAAGGCCGCAGTATATTAACTGTGCAAAGGTAGCATAATCATTAGTCTTTTAATTGAAGGCTGGAATGAATGGTTAGACGAGATATAGACTGTTTTATTTAAAATTTTAATAGAGTTTTATTTTTTATTTAAAAACCTAAAATATATTCAAAAGACGAGAAGACCCTATAAATCTTGATTATTAAATAGTTTTTGATTTATTTTGATTTTTTTTATTATAAATTTATTAATTAATTTTATTGGGGTGATATTAAAATTTAAATAACTTTTTATAATTTTTATCATTTATTTATGATTAAGTGATCCATTATTAGTGATTAAAAAATTGAGTTACATTAGGGATAAAAGCAAAGAGTTCTTATCGATAAAAAAGTTTGCGACCACGATGTTGGATTAAGATTCATATTTAAATGTATAAGTTTAAATATTAAGTCTGTTCGACTTTTTATTCTTACATGATCTGAGTTCAAACCGGTATAAGCCAGGTTGGTTTCTATTTTTGTTTAATAAAATATTTTAGTACGAAAGGAATTAATATTTATTTTTAAGAAATTATTTTATGAATGAATTTAATTACTATTTTGGCAGATTAGTGCAATAAATTTAGAATTTATTTATATAATTTAAAAATTATAAGTAGTACTTGTTTTTAAATGAAATTATTATATCTTTATTAAGAAGTTTATTATTAATTATTTGTGTTTTAGTGGGTGTAGCTTTTTTAACATTGTTGGAACGAAAAGTTTTAGGTTATATTCAGATTCGTAAAGAACCAAATAAAGTGGGTTTTATTGGAGTAGTTCAACCTTTTAGTGATGCAATTAAATTATTTACTAAAGAACAGACTTATCCTTTAATGTCAAATTATATTTGTTACTATTATTCTCCTATTTTTTCATTATTTTTATCTTTGTTGGTGTGAATATGCATACCTGTTTTAAGAAGATTGAATAGTTTTAATTTAAGTTTGTTATTTTTTTTAAGAATTACAAGAATAGGAGTGTATACTGTAATAATTGCAGGATGATCAAGAAATTCAAATTATTCTTTATTAGGAGGTTTACGAGCTGTTGCTCAAACTATTTCTTATGAAGTAAGATTGGCTTTAATTTTACTATCTTTTATTTTTTTAATTGAAAGATATAATATAATTGATTTTATAAAATTTCAATATTATATTTGGTTTTTATTTTTTTTATTTCCTATGGGTTTTATTTGATTAAGAATTTGTTTAGCGGAAACTAATCGTACTCCATTTGATTTTGCTGAGGGGGAATCAGAATTAGTATCTGGATTTAATGTAGAATATAGAAGAGGAGGTTTTGCATTAATTTTTTTAGCGGAGTATTCGAGAATTTTATTTATAAGAATATTATTTTGTGTAATTTTTTTAGGATGTAATTTATTTAATTTAATATTTTTTTTCAATTAGTTATTATTTCTTTTTTATTTATTTGAGTTCGGGGGACTTTACCTCGATTTAGATATGATAAGTTAATATATTTATCTTGAAAGTGTTATTTACCATATTCATTAAATTTTTTATTATTTATAGTTGGGTTAAAAATATATTTATTTATATGAATTATTTTTAGTAAAGTTAATAGAAAATTTTAATTCTATCTTATATTTTCAAAATATATGCTTATTTCAAGCTAATTAACTTACATTTAATTTAGTAAGTTATCTCATCATTTATTAATTAAAGGGTTAATTAAAAAGTATAAAAAATAAATAAATGTTAGAATTTGTCCAATTATAACATAAGGTTCTTTAACTGATCGAGCTTCAATTCAAGTTAATAAAATTACAGTGGATAGTATAATTCAAAATAAAAATTGGTTAATGGGATAAAATTGTAATCCTTGAAATTTGCTTATATTATAAAAAGGTATAATTATTAAAATAGCAATAGATGTAACTAATGCAATTACTCCTCCTAATTTGTTAGGAATTGAACGTAAAATTGCATAAGCAAACAGAAAATATCATTCTGGTTGAATGTGAATAGGAGTTACTAAAGGATTAGCTGGAATAAAATTATCTGGGTCTCCTAATAAATAGGGATTTATTAAAGTTAATAGAATAAGTCTTATAATTAGAATAATAAATCCGGTAATATCTTTAAAAGTGAAATAGGGATGAAATGGGATTTTATCAATACTTGAATTTAGTCCTATTGGGTTATTTGATCCTGTTTGATGAAGAAATAAAAGATGAATTATAGTTATTGCTAAAACAATAAAAGGTAAAATGAAGTGAAAAGTAAAAAATCGTGTTAATGTTGGATTATCAACTGCAAATCCTCCTCAAACTCATTGTACTAAATCAATACCTAAATAAGGAATAGCAGATAATAAATTAGTAATTACAGTTGCTCCTCAAAAAGATATTTGTCCCCGTGGTAATACATATCCTATAAAGGCTGTTGCTATTACTAAAAATAAAATAATTACTTCAACTAGTCAGGTTTGTGTATATTTATAAGAATTGTAATAAATTCCTCGTCCAATATGAAGATAAATACAAATAAAAAAAAATAAAGCTCCATTAGCATGAAGAGTTCGTAATAGTCATCCATAATTTACATCTCGACAAATGTGTCTAATTCTATTAAAAGCTATATTAATATCTGCTGTGTAATGTATAGCTAAAAATAATCCAGTTAAAATTTGAATGATTAAACATAATCCTAAAAGAGATCCAAAATTTCATCAAGAAGAGATATTAATTGGAGTTGGTAAATCAATTAAAGAATTATTTATAATTTTGAAAAGTGGGTGTTTAATTCATATTGGTTTATTCATTTATTTTATAAATCGAATTGGTCCAAAAAATATATTAGTAATTTTTACAATTGCAATTAAAGTAATTAAAAGATAATTTATTAAAAAAATTGTTATAAAATTTGTAGGGTAATTATAAAGTTTAGTTAAAATATATGAATTTTCTTTAATTATAATTTTTAAATTAATTAATAATATTGATTCATTATTTGTAAATATATCTATATTAATATAATTGTAAAAAATAATTCATAAAAATAAAATTCTTGTGATTAATGAAATTGTTCATATTAGTATTTTAATTGAAAATGAAAATATTTCATTTGAAGCAATTGCTGTTACATAAATAAATAAAACTAATAATGTAGTCCTAAAAAAATTAAGAATAAAATATAGGAAAATCAAAATGTTTTTGAAATTAGTCCTGAAATTATTGAAATTAAAATAGTTTGAATTAACAGTATTAATCCAATAGATAATGGGTGTTTTAAGAATAAAAATGTAATACTTGAAATTAGTATTATAGTTAAAATTAATATATGTATGATTTTAAGAAATAGTTTAATTAACATATAAATTTTGGGAATTTATGATAAAGAATTATTTCTTTTTTCTTGAGAGTTCTAAAAAAATTATTCTTATTTTTGATTTACAAGACCAATGTTTTTATTAAACTATTAAAACTAAAAAATGATAATTTATTTTTGATTATTTTGTTGTGTAATAGTATTGATAGGGATTTTTTCTTTTATTTTTAATCGAAAACGTTTATTATCTATGTTATTAAGTTTAGAATTTATTATTTTAATAATTTATTTTTTATTATATAGTTATATAAATATAATAGATTATAGAAATTATTTTATAATAATATATTTAACATTTAGAGTTTGTGAAGGAGCTTTAGGAATTTCTATTTTAGTTTCTATAATTCGTACTCATGGAAATGATTATTTTCAATCATTTAGAATTTTATAATGTTAAAATTTATTTTTTTTATTTTATTTTTGGTTCCTATTTGTTTTTTAAATAGTATATTTTGAATGGTTCAAAATATATTATTTTTTATTAGTTTTATTTTTATTTTATTTAATATTTATATAAATTATTTTATAAGTATTTCTTATTTTTTAGGATGTGATATAATTTCTTATGGATTAATTTTATTAAGATTTTGAATTTGTGCATTAATATTAATAGCAAGTGAAAAAATTCAAAAATTTAAAAATTATAATAATTTATTTTTAGTGAATGTAATTTTTATGTTATTTTTTTATTTTTAACTTTTTCTAGAATAAATATTTTTGCTTTTTACTTATTTTTTGAAGGGAGTTTAATTCCAACTTTATTATTAATTTTAGGGTGAGGGTATCAACCTGAGCGTTTACAAGCTGGAATTTATTTATTGTTTTATACTTTATTTGTATCTTTGCCTATATTAATTGGAATTTTTTATTTATATGAAAAATTAGGAAATTTAAATTTTTATTTTTTAAGTAATTATATGTTTAATTATGAATTATTATATTTTTCGATAATTTTAGCTTTTTTGGTTAAAATGCCTATATTTTTGGTTCATTTATGGTTACCTAAAGCTCATGTTGAAGCTCCAATTTCTGGTTCAATGATTTTAGCTGGAATTATATTGAAATTAGGAGGGTATGGACTTTTACGGGTATTTTCATTTATTTCATTTGTTTGTTTAAAATTTAATTATTTTTTTATTAGAATTTCTTTAATTGGAGGAATTTTAATTAGATTAAATTGTTTACGTCAAGTTGATATAAAGTCATTAATTGCTTATTCTTCTGTTGCTCATATAGGGATTGTTTTAGCAGGAATTATGAATTTAAGAAATTGAGGAATTTGTGGAGGGTATAGATTAATAATTGGTCATGGATTATGTTCTTCAGGTTTATTTTGTTTAGCTAATATTAGATATGAGCGGTTAGGTAGACGAAGATTATTAATTAATAAAGGGTTATTAAATTTTATACCTTCTTTAACTTTATGATGATTTTTATTAAGATCTGGAAATATAGCTGCTCCTCCTACATTAAATTTATTAGGAGAAATTTCTTTAATAAATAGAATTGTAAGTTGATCTTGATATTCAATGATTGCTTTATCATTTTTATCTTTTTTTAGAGCAGCTTATACTTTATATTTGTATTCTTATAGACAACATGGAAAAATTTATTCAGGGGTTTATTCTTTTAGAATAAATAATATACGAGAATTTTTATTACTATTATTACACTGGGTTCCTTTAAATTTATTGATTATAAAAAGTGAAATAATTTTTTTTGATTATATTTAAATAGTTTAATTAAAACATTGATTTGTGGTGTCAAAAATATAAAATTTTATTTTAAATTGTGAAAAATTTATCTTTATGTAGAATAAGATTTTGATTATTAATTAATTTAAGAATTATTTCTTTTATTTTTGGTTTAATATTTATTAATCATGATTATTCAATTTTTTTAGAATGAGAATTAATTTCTTTAAATAGAATTAGAATTGTAATAACTTTTTTATTTGATTGAATAAGATTAATTTTTATATGTTTTGTATTATTAATTTCGTCTTTAGTAATTTATTATAGAAAAGAATATATAGCAGGAGATATAAATATTAATCGATTTATTTTATTAGTTTTGTTATTTGTTATATCAATGATATTTTTAATTATTTCTCCAAATTTAATTAGAATTTTATTAGGATGAGATGGTTTAGGGTTAGTTTCTTATTTATTAGTGATTTATTTTCAAAATGTAAAATCTTATAATGCAGGTATATTAACTGTTTTATCAAATCGTATTGGAGATGTTGCTTTATTATTAGCGATTGCTTGAATATTAAATTATGGATCTTGAAATTATATTTTTTTATTAAAATTTAATATTTTAGATATAAATATATTGATTATTGGTATATTAATTGTATTGGCGGCAATAACTAAAAGAGCTCAAATTCCATTTTCAGCTTGGTTACCTGCAGCAATAGCAGCCCCTACTCCTGTGTCAGCTTTGGTACATTCATCTACTCTTGTTACTGCTGGAGTTTATTTATTAATCCGGTTTAATTTATTAATTGGAGATACAATTTTAGGACAAAGATTGTTATTAATTTCAGGATTGACAATATTTATATCAGGGTTAGGAGCTAATTTTGAGTTTGATTTAAAAAAATTATTGCATTATCTACTTTAAGTCAATTGGGGTTAATAATGAGAATTTTATCTATAGGATTTTATAAATTAGCT
The DNA here is from genome assembly GCF_002237135.1 of Teleopsis dalmanni. Taxonomy (NCBI): domain Eukaryota; kingdom Metazoa; phylum Arthropoda; class Insecta; order Diptera; family Diopsidae; genus Teleopsis; species Teleopsis dalmanni. The sequence goes on along the minus strand of NW_024032294.1, from coordinate 2,602 downwards.
TTTTTCCATTTATTAACTCATGCTTTATTTAAAGCATTATTATTTATGTGTGCTGGGGCTATTATTCATAATATAAATAATTTACAAGACATTCGTTTAATAGGAGGATTAAGAAGTTATATACCTTTTACATGTAGATATTTTAATATTGCTAATTTAGCTTTATGTGGAATACCTTTTTTGGCTGGATTTTATTCTAAAGATATAATTTTAGAAATTGTATCATTGAGTTATATTAATATATTTTCTTTTTTTCTTTTTTTCTTTTCTACAGGATTAACAGTTAGATATTCAATTCGTTTAGTTTATTATTCATTAGTTGGAAATTTTAATTTTTATAGTTTAAATTTATTGAGAGATAATAGTTGAATTATATTAAAAGGAATATCTGGTTTATTATTTATAAGAATTATTGGTGGAGGATTTTTAAATTGACTGTTATTTGGCACCCCTTCAATAATTTGTTTACCTTTTTTATTAAAATTATTAACTTTAATTGTGTGTATTTTAGGGGGATTAGTAGGATATTATATTTCAAAAATTTCTTTATATTTTTTCAATAAATCTTTACAAAATTATTTTATTTCTTTATTTTTTGGTTCGATGTGATTTATGCCTAATATTGTTACATATGGGTTAATTTTTAATTTTTTATTTTTAGGTAAAAATTTGTATAAAAGTTTTGATCAGGGTTGATCTGAATTTTTTGGAGGATTTTATTTATATAAAAATTTATTGGGATATTCAAAATTTAATCAAATTTTGCAGAATAATAGTTTAATTATAATATTAATAAGTTTATTTTTTTTTGTACTAATATTTTTTGTTATTTGGTGTTTAAATAGCTTATAATTAGAGTATTACGTTGAAGTTGTAAGGGAGATTTATGTTATCTTTAAATACTTAAAGAATTAAAATTAGTAATTTATAAATAATAATATTTATTTTTACAATGAAAATGTAATGTTTTTATTAAACTAATAAATAAATATAGAAATATAAATGGAATTTAACCATTAAAAATAAAAGTTAGCAGCTTTTTTTTGTTCATCATATTTCTTTAATTGGAATTTAATTCAATTTTATTATTAACAGTAATAAACCTCTATTTTGGTTTCAATTAATATTAAGAATAAGGGTAAATTTACCTAATTTTTAGGTCGAAACTAAATGTGATGTATCACTTCATATTCTTTATAAGATAGATTACATAAAATAATATTTTTTGAATGCAAATCAAATGTTAAATTTAACTACAATCCTAAAATAAATTTTCCATTTAATTAGATCAATTTAATATCCCTTGATTTCATTCATGATACACACCAATTAATAAAATAATTAAAAAGATAATTGAAGTTATTCTTCATATAAATAAATTTGAAAAATTTAAAATTATAATTATAGGTAAAATTAATGCAATTTCAACATCGAAAATTAAAAAAATAATTGTAATTAAAAAAAATGAAGTGAAAATGGAATTCGTGAAGAAGATTTTGGATCGAATCCACATTCAAAGGGGGAATTTTTTTCTCGATCATTAAGTATTTTTTTTGATAAAATTGAAGCTAAAAATATTACAATAGAACAAATTGTTAAAATAATTATTGCTATAATTGTTAATAATAAAATTATCTAATCTATATTTTATAGACTTTATGATTGGAAGTCATATATACTTTTTATATTATTTAGATAAATAATGAATTTAATTATCTTCCTCATCAATAAATAGAAATATAAAGAAATAATCAAACAATATCAACAAAATGTCAGTATCAAGCAGCTGCTTCAAATCCAAAATGATGATTTTTGGAAAAATGATTATTTAAATGACGAATTAAACAAATTATTAAAAAAGTTGTTCCAATTAAAACATGAATTCCATGAAATCCTGTTGCTATAAAAAATGTTGACCCATAGATAGAATCAGCAATTGTAAATGGGGCTTCGATATATTCATATGCTTGTAAAATTGTGAAATAAATTCCTAATAAAATAGTAAAAAATAATCCTTGGGAAGTTTGTGAGTGGTTATTTTCTATTAATCTATGATGAGCTCACGTTACAGTAACTCCTGAAGCTAATAAAATAGCTGTATTTAATAATGGGATTTGAAATGGGTTAAAAGGGGAAATTCCTATAGGTGGTCATGAAGCTCCTAATTCAATAGTTGGAGATAAACTTCTATGAAAAAAAGCTCAAAAAAATGAAACAAAAAATAAAACTTCAGATAAAATAAATAAAATTATTCCTCATCGTAATCCTGTTGTTACTATAAATGTATGTAAGCCTTGGTATGTTCCTTCTCGACAGACATCTCGTCATCATTGATAAACAGTAATAATAATAATGTTTCCTAAAATAAATAATGATATATTATATTGATGGAATCATTTAATTATTCCTGAAACAATTGTTATTGCACCAATGGCTCCTGTTAATGGTCAAGGGCTATAATCTACTAAATGAAATGGATGATTTGAATGAGTTGACATTAATTTACTTCTCTGGAATAAAGTGTTCTTAATACTGCGAATACATAAGATTGAATAATAGCTACAGCAGATTCTAAAAGTAATAATAAAATTTGTCTAAATAA
>NW_024032293.1:0-10925 GCF_002237135.1 Teleopsis dalmanni | reverse complement strand
AAATCTTTTGCGCATAGATAGAATTCGCTTTGTAAACCTGTCAGTGGAGCTTTGACTGGCTGGTCTACTATTGCCTGAAAGCTTTAACTTACTTTCATACTTATGTTTTTTGCGGTAGCGAACTGAACTATTTTTATATGGAGCACAGAGTAACTTGTTTAAGGTAGTCCAAACCATTTGGAAGTACCGGTAAAATGTGCAGATTATGTGGCTGAAACGTATAAAATGTGAATGGCATGTGGTGTAAGTAATCAACCGGTTTTTGGACTATAAATGAAAAATACTTATATATAAAAATAAAATTAAGAAACACTTGTTTTAGACTTAAATTTTTTTAAATTTTAAACTTAACTTAAAAAAAAATAATAGCTGCCCTTTCTCATGGCTGAAAATTAACAGATAATCACATCAATGCACATTCGACTTGCATACCAGGTTTATTCAATATCATTAGTTATACTACATTCACCACTTTAACAATGGAATTGTAATTTCAACTTAAAATTTAAGTGACTAACTAACAATAACAGTCATAATAGAAATGATTTGTTAGCGTCCAAAGGTGTCCAATTTAGTTTGGTTCATTCATATTAAATACTCATACACTATGTGGTACATTGATTTGTTCAAAATAAAATAAACCTTTTAAATGAACATTTTTTGGAATGAAGTTTACAAATGTTTACACACTCTTGTTTGCATTCGTACTACCTTTGTAGATATATAGTCGGCAGTCCATATTTCAGCACGTCACGTCTATTACAGAACAAACCAAAACAAAATCATTTCTTGTGAATGTTGACAAAAGCTGTTAGACTCGTTTTGTTGTTTTTCCAATTGACTTCGTATAATTGCAAAACATTCTTTTAAAGCCAAGTTAAGCAGTACTTAAGTCTTTTGTTGTGTACAATCTCCGCCAACCTTGGCTAACACGTTATTTGCTTTGCAGATAATATTATGTAATGCAGATTAAATAATAATAATAGAATTCCGCCTTTATCCAGTGGAGCTTACAAATTGAATTTTAAACACAATTTTAAATGTTTGTTTAAGAATTTATAATTGTGCGAAATCAATCACTTTATATAATTAAAATAAGACTATGATAAAAATTTAATGCTATCAGCAACTGAGCTCATTATTTTCTCAGCACATTACTATATAAACAATATTAGCAGACCTGCAGAAAATAGCATTTTTTTCCTAGATTGCAATATTAAAGGCAGTAAAAGATCCAGCTATCCATGCAAACTCATTTCGGAGACAAATGATTCTAGACCTACTATTTGGTGGAAAAAACTGGAATGAGGTGAAAAGATTGGCATTAGATAGAGTTCAATACAATTTATATAGTACGGCGATATGTTCCTTGTGTAAAGACACCCGACGACCCGGTTGTTCACACAACATAAGAAAGAGACAAACTGAAGCAAAATTATGATTACAAAATAAGTAGCTGTAACAAAATATTAAGGGTATGAGCCAAAAGTATAAGCACACCTTAGTAGACCCAATGAGCCAAAAGTTTTAGCGGTCTTTTATATGCACAACATAATTAAAAATCCTAAATTAAAGTCTCCAAGGCAGTAAAAAACTTAGATATGAAAGAGTCAAATTTGGATTTTATTGAAATTAAGTTAAACGATTAGCATTGGATGGAAGTTATTGAGATTAAGATTCTGGAACAACAGTTTTTTTTGTGTTGTGCTTTTAGACTTGGAGCTACTTTACAGAGGAAAGTAAGTGGTTACGAATACAACTCCATTCATAGTTTCTTTAGTCCTACTCTCAGATATAATAAGTAAATAGAAAATTGTTTGTTGATTTTCCGTCTTAAAACACTTAGCTATCCCTCATTAGGAGATGGTTTAACCATATATATTGATGGCTTAAAAATAGGTCATGATGTAGGCTTTGGAGTTTTCTCAGAGAAACTTAATAAATCTATATATTATAGGTTTCGTTATTACTGCAGTGTTAATCGGGCGGAGGTGATCGCTCTAATGGAAGATATAGCTTGTTTGAAAGTGGATAATATATTAAATAAGAATATGTAGATACTATCAAACAGGAAAAATGATTTAAACTGCTTGAGTTTAGTTTAATTTACATCCAAGATGATTTTGGATTGCTTAACAGCTCTAAATAAGTAACAACTCTGAATAAATTGTTGACGCGGTTTTCCTACTCTAAGTTTCACGTAAAAGAATCTGATGGAGTATTTCAGATAATCATTCGAAATATCTAAAGGATGTGGCATACCGTTAGCACCATGCGAAAAGCTGAGGAAGTTTTTCTACATATATTAAATAATTTAATACAAGACAGAAGTACTTAACGATATGCAGGCATCTGTATGCAAGTTGGTCGCATTCTATTTAGAAAACAAACAACAATCTTAATGATATGCCCGTAAAGACATCAATCTTCTGATAGGTTTGTTGATAGGTCCTAATCGTTTAAGAAACCATGTTAGAAGATTCCATCTTCCGTTTACTGCCACACATTTCCTTTCTTACTATTCAGAACATGTACGGTGACGTTTGACTATGCTGAAGGAATAGTTTTTTTAGAAACTTGGCCAGCTCTAGGATCTTACTGTGAAGTGCATAGATGAATTATTAGGCTTGCTGGTATAATAGAAACTATTCTATTGAAAGATGATCTCAGTGCTTAAAACAATTTAAACATCAAAACTGACTGGTTTTGATACAGTAGACATTTTGGATATACTACGTGATATTTTTGATAGCAAAAAAAAAAGCCTTCGGTAGTTACTAGTTCATTAATAAACGTGATTGTGACTGTTTCTAAGATAAAATACTAATGCTCTTTACTTACTACGTCTAGTGTTATAGGTCGTATGCTTTCTTTACAGTTGTTGGGAGATCTTTTTTTTTTGGATAAGACTTAAAATTTTCTTATCACATCATTATTGATAATATGCTGCTCAAAATGTCAATTTAAAACTAGTTGAAAGTAAATAATGAGTTCATTGTTAGACTTTGAGACCCATTTGACAGTTTTTATTAGAAGAGTCTTAAAACCTTTCTTTTACGTTAATCGACAATAAGAGCATGTAGCATCTTTTGATGAGTATCAGAGTAGGCTGCCGTATTGGGAGGTTTGCTTTTCATTTGTGTGCCTTTGAAGTCACATAGAATTGGCTTTCGCTCATATTAAATGATTTTCGATGACTATAAAGATCACTTTCGCTCATATTAAATGATTTTCGATGACTATAAAGATCACGAACGTATCATAGAGCATTAAAAATATTCCTAAGAACATTATTTTGGAGCCGTTAAGTTATGTTAATATTGTATAAGGTAAGGTGCACTCAAAAAGAGTTTACCACTCTGGCTTTCAAATTTATTTGTATATATTTTATAATTTAATCGTTTTGACAGATTAGATCTTCGAGTCTTTGATGAGTTAGTCCACTTTGGTAACCTTCATATGGAGTTCATTTTGTATTATTTTCATGTGCATTTAGTAATAATGAAATTTTATTAAGAAATTGTACAATACATGGAATTAAAATAATTATACGTTATTAGTTACATTGATTATCATTTATGTGTTTTTAATTATATAATTGCTGCTCACTTTGACACATTTTAAAAATTTCATTTCATTTCATACCACAAAACTGAATTTGAAAGCCACGTTTAAATTGTGTTCAATAACTTTTTATTAAATCATAATTATAAGCTTACTTATACTCGTAGTAAATTATAAAATTATAACAATTTAAAAATTTAAAAAATTAATGTATAAAAAAATTAATCATTAATTTAAATAGTTTTTCGACTGAACTGACATTGCGCGGCTTTTGTGCTGCTATTTGAGTTTGAGGTGCTTCGTCAAATTCGAGACCGTAACGTAAAATGTACCATTCAGCCACAAAATAAATAACCAACGTGATCACAGCTAACTTAAGATATATCTTAAAAATGTCAGAAATATTCCGAAATATATTCTGTAAACACTCCATGACGCAAGTATCGAGACACGGCGGACAACACTTGAAAATTTCAACAAAAACCGAAATTCGTTTTGTGCGAAAATTTCGTTCGAAAATGCGAACGTGAATGTCAAGCGGTTTTACGTGGTGGAGCGGCAAACACGTAGGTAGTGGGGGGTTTCTTCAAGAAGCTTAGCTTTGAACACATTTGTTGTCAATTATTCGATAAGCTGCTGCTAATGATGATTGCGATGATTTTGCAGGTGACGAGCCCGAGTTCGTGTTGAAATGAGGTTGTTAGCGGGTTGCGTACCAATGCAATCTCAGCGTCAACGAAATCGTTTCGCCGCTGGCTCCGCTATCAAAAAATTATGCAATTTTTTGGTTTATTTTTATTTGATCAAATTTTGTAGTTCGGCGTTATTTGTAAGTTACCGATTTTCTGGTTTAAATTGCAAATTACTTCGATTACTTGGATTGGATAGCTTGGATGGCTTGGGTTCGGCTTTAGATTTGCATTTGGCTGTCGTCATGCCATACCATGCCACCGCTGTTTAGTGAAGTGTTGTTGTTGTTATCTGTCAATTTTTAAATTTATTGCCAACAAATACGAGTATTGTAAATGCTGACTACTACATTGCTCTGTTTGTTGACTTTGATAATATTTTCATTTCAATATTTAACTTATTAATTCAGCAGGATGAAGTTTTGGTTATTAGTTTCTAATGAGATCGCTTCTCTTTCTTCAGTGACCATGTAAGTTTTAATTTAGTTGCTAAAATAGAAATATAAAAACTTAAATAAATATTTCTTTTATCAACAAAATAATAAACATTTGGATAAATAATCATTTTAAATGCTTTTGACATAGTTAACATATTATTAGTAAGTAGATGACAGTGATTATCTAAAGCAATATTAACTTTAGATTTATAACAATACAGTAATATATAGTATTTATTAGTTAGAAGATGACATTGATTCTCTAAGCCAATATGTTCAGATATAACACAAAATCAAGCCCGCAAAATTTCAGTATTCCAAAAATAATAAATTTATAAATAAATACTAATACAATAATATAATAAAATTGTAAATTAAATTGATTTTTAACGTCCGTTTTGACGAAATAAAATAAATTCTTAATAAAAACTATTGCTTTTAATAGAGAGGAATTTTAGACAGTAGTAAATTACAACAATAAAATTTTATTATTTATTATTTAATTGAATTTTTGACTGACCATAGAATTATTTTGAATATTGCCAAATACCCATCATCAGCGGTCTTGGAATTGTTTCTTTTATAAAAAATTATTTACGAATAATTAAATACAAGAACTATTTCCAACACCGTTGATGATGACTATTTGGCAATAATCGAAACAGCTGTATGGTTAGTCAAAAATTCATTTAATTAATAAATAATAAAATTTTATTGTTGGAATTTACTACTGTCAAAAATTCCTCTCTATTGAAAGCAATAGTTTTTATTAAGAATTTATTTTATTTCGTTGAAATGGACGTTTAAAATCAATTTAATTTACAATTTTATTATATTTAGTATTTATTTATAAATTTATTATTTTTGGAATACTGAAATTGTGCGAACTTGATTTTATGATATATCTGAACATATTGGCATATTGAGATAAAGACATATCAATAAAGGAGCTCCGATAGAAAGTAAACTAAACTGTATAGATGACAAGTATAGTACTTTTGTTTTATAAATGTATCACTGATCGATTCAATGGTATTTATAAAAAAAAAATATTTACAACATTTTCCATATATATAAACTTTTCCTTATAAAATGCTTTTTAGAGAATTTTAACATTCAAACAAAACTCGTCGAAATTTCTTAAAGATGGGAACACTAGTTACTGAGTTATCAGCAATTGACAACTATAGTCAGTCACAAGCCACTGAAAGTGGGTTTTAGGTATGAAAGAATATACAAATTTTGGCTATAGAAATAGAATCAGCCACAAAAGTTGAGTTGATTAAACTCCGTTAATGCTGTTTCTGTAATCATCTGCGTAGACTACAAATATTTAAAGCAAACTTCTTACTCAGTTAAAGATACAAAAAAATTTGCTGGGCATATGATGGAACTGCAAAGTCAGCCTACATTTGATAAATCAATATTAAACTAAATTATACATCACAACCTATAAACTGAGCATTGCTCCTTATATAGTAATTTTTATTATTCGAAGCCGGAAATAATAGTGCTTGAATATAATATATTAATGAAACATTGACGTTTATCATGTACAGTATTATAGATTAAAAAAAAATTCTATCAAATTTTGAGATTTTTCCAAATAAAGTAAATAATAAAATTAAATTTAAAGGTTAAATTTAAAGGCATATTTGATAATAAAACCTTAGAAATATTGAGCAACTTATAATCATTTAAAAACAATTGCTAGAAAAAATGATAGAAGGGATCATTTTAGTTTTTGAGTAAAATTAATTTAGTTAAAGTTCTTAAAAGTAACATCAACAATATATTAGTTTCTATATATATTATTGTTGACTCTTATATATAACTCTTATAATAATTCATTTAATAAACTATAAAAAAACTTTGGCAAACAATTTGTGCTAGCATATCTTCCCTTCCTATAGTTACGAAGCTTCAACTGTTATCACAATTAATTTGTTGAACTATAAAGAAATTTTTGAAAAGTATTGAACTTCAACAACAAAAATTTATTTTATATTATTTTAATTACTTGAATTTTTGGCTGACCATACAGCTGTTTCGAGTATTGCCAAATACTAATCATCAGTGGTGTTGGATTTAATTATTCGTAAATAATTTTTTTGAGACTGCAAGTACCAGGAATCGAACTTGTGCCCTATTAAATTTGAAGCTCAGAGTCAGCGCTCCTTTACTAACTGACCAAAGCCGTACTTGACTTTTATGTTCCCACATTTTTCTGAAGTTTTGTTAATTTGCTGTGAAAGTTTTATTAAATTCACTTGCTGTGTTTATATTAGAACGAAATCATAAACCAGCTGTAGAATATTTGAATTAATTAATTATATATTTTTATTTTTAATTGTTGAATTTCTATACTATTCTGTTTGTAGAGGCATTATTTGTTGCATAATTTATATATTCTTCCTTATGTATAGAACCTAATCTAGGAACGTAATCCTGAGAATGTCATGCTAATATTACTCCACGATTCACACGGGCGAGGTCAACATTTTATAAAATTTCGACGCAAAACATTTTCTAGTAAATCCCCCTCTCGGCACAACAATCCTAGCTACGCCACTGATTGTAAATACATTCTTTTGCTGAAGAAGTTTTAGTCAAAATAAACTCTAATATTAATGATATCATTAAGATTGTACTTCATCCTTCCTCCTGTGCAGCAAAAGATATTTATTGATTAACATTAAAAATTTCCTAGAATTTTAATTATAAACTTTTAAAATATTTATATTTTTAGTTTATTTTTAATTTTGTATGACAAAACATGACAAAGGAATAAAATTTTTGTTTTCGAAATATAATTTTACGTAAAAAAGTTAAACCTGTTGAGATATTCCAGTGTCGCTTACGATCGAGTAGATAGCCTTCGACTCAGCACTGGCAGTGCCAGTTTTGCGTGTTTCTTCATCTTTTGAAGTATCTTTCGAATTTAAATGTTGAAGTTGAAATTGTCTACGAAATGGATTTTTTTCCAAAAATTAATGCGAAATACATATAACATAGTACGTAAAATGTACACGAATTTCCACTTTAAGGATGTGTTGCGTTTTTTTTTCTTGATCTTATAAAATTAATTAAAATTTTAATTTTGTTTAATATATGTATAATGAAATGTACTGATGTTAACATTAAACGATATAAACTACAAAAAAAAATTTAGATTATAATATTAATGTGGGTACTAGACTGCTAAAAATGTTACACAGAAATGCATGTCCATTTAATAATGTTTAGGAAATAATAAGAATAATGTTTTATATTTTGTATATTTTGTATATATATTACTATCGTAACATCAAATACCACTGATACATCATTCATATAGAATTTACACAGATTTATATTGTGAGCAATTCTGTCCTCTTAAGTGAAGCATGCTCTGTTATCTGATAAACCTTTTATGTACTTAAAGAGTTACTACATTCATATCAAATATTGTTTATATATCATCTCTCTGTTCTATAACGCAATCAAGGCTTTTACAATCTTATAAATTATAGCATGGATATCGAGTATTTCAATGTCACTGTTCGATCCTTGAAGAGGGCAGTCTCTCAGACCTTTTCGATTTCGGTATTTCTGCTCAAATTTGGTTTGCACCAGTTCTTAAATCGGTATTATATATCCTCAGAGAGCCAATCGATTTTAATTATTTTTAATAACAAAAAGTAGCAAAATTTTTATAAGTTTATATAATAGTCACTTTAGTAATTTTAAATTTAAGAATCGACTTTATATTGGTAGCAGTGTGTTGTGTAAAGATGTGAGAATTAAGTGCAATTTGTTAGCCAATGGGTTTACATCAGTTGTTTTCGCTAATATAGTTTTGAATGTTCTGAGATGGCTTATTGTTGTGTATTAGTACATGGCAAAAACCTCGAAGAATATAAATGATCACTTGATACAGTCTCGCGTGATTTTTTAAGTTATCGAAATTATTATTTTGAGGCAGGCGTTTCAAGTCGATTGCTGGCATAAAAAGAAATTTGATGAAGAATTTGAAGACCATACTCTAATTAGTTTACGAAATGGATGGATTTAAAGGGACCCTGTTTACGGGGAAAAAATTGATATGAATCAATTAGCGGCTTATTTATGCGAGGCTTTATAATATGCGAGGTTAGGCTGTGTATATTTATTACTTGCTGTCTCACAAGTCGTATGTTCTTTAAGGAGACTAAGATCCTCTAAAAACTAAGTTCCTAGTATCTTGAATCTAAATTACTTGCGTTGAATGTTGTTAAAGTAGATGAGAAACACTTTAATCATCTTCTTTATAGTTCTGATAAAAACAATTGAAGGAAAGATTCATAGTTTTATAACGGATAGTGTAAAATTTATGTCAAATCAAATTATCCAAGTTTTAAAATTAAATATCAAAAAGATACTTCAAATAAATTTAATTATTTTTAAATAATTTTTCTTAAAGAGGTTTTTCGAACAGTAGTGAATTACAACAACAAAAATTTATTTTTTATATTATGTTAATTAATTGAATTTTTGGCTGACCATACAGCTGTATTGCCAAATACCCATCATCAGTGGTCTTGGAAATAATTCTTGTATTTAATTATTCGTAAATAATTATTTTTGAGACTAATTTTTTTTAAAAAAATTACTTCAAGAAATTAATTTAAAAAATTATATACATAAATGATGGATATAATTAATAATTATTAATAATAATGAAATTATTTAATTTCATACTTAAATACTGGTTCACAAATTATAGTGCATTTCGCTGTTAGTGTAGATTGACTCAATATAAGAGTATATATATAAAATAACACTTAAAAAATGTATTTATATATAAAATTTAACCGCAATATCATAAATTCATGTCACATCATTATTTATTTTGTTGCATATTAATTAATGCCAAAATCCGCTCTAAATTTGCTTACAGCACATTTTTTATTTATTTTCCAAAACAAAACAAAACAAAATAAAAAAATTACATAATCTTTAAGCAAACAAAGCGTGATTATTGTATCTTATACGGTGCCAAACATTCGAATGTGGGTGAACTACGAACTACGGGTATCTATCAGATACAAAAGTGACTGATCAGCTTCAAGAAATATGTTTAGTAAGCAAATTACAATTATTTGAAATGGCTAATGTGAAACCTTATCTACTGGCATTTCAAAAAAAAATCATAAACATAATAATAGACATTTTAACTATATTGATTTGAAATATATTTATCGAAGAGTTTAGTTTATGAGTGAGAGAGAGTTGATGACTATCCATAAAAGTTTGTTAATATTACGATAATAATTTTTGATAGAGTGACTTTAATTTCTTTGGTGAATTAATCAATCTATAATCAATGAAGTGTAGGGTGATGGTTCCAAAGTAATGTCTCTGATTATTCTTTACCAGAAAAGTTCCAGAACTTACCCTGTGATCTTGAAGGAAAGCTGATACCTATGTTTAAAATCTATGATGTGAACAACTACCGCCGCTGGCGCTTAGTTTTATCCCAAACTAATACTGTGAAAGTATAATACTGGGAAACTAGTGTAAAAGTTTCTTAGTAATGGGTGTATTGGCTACTGATTTAGTCATGGCAAACTATCAATGGTATTATCGATATATATTTAATCTTTTGGCATTGTCGATGGTTTATTAAACCGATCAAATACAGGTAGTATGTTTGGTAGTAAATTGTAAAAAATAGGTTTAACATCATAATTAGATTAACAGATACATTTTTTTGATCGACTAATTTTTCTATTAAAGAGACATTCAGTTAGATTTTTTGTATACAAAGTGACATAACTGTTGATCATCTATCGATGGTTTCAAAAAATTAATATGTGCTATTGATAGTCAATATAACTGATCTTATTGTCCAGAGTAAGATAGTGAAAGCAATTAAAGCTCATAAAGAGCTCAAATGGATAAATATACTGGATGTAAAGTTAGCAATATTACGATTGCAAAAGTTAAAGTAAATAACAGTTGTGAGTGAGATTCGAATAAATGTGTTTTCTTTAAATATATGGTTTGGACTTTGCGTTTAAGTGCGAAACATATTACTATACGGTAAATTTTGCAGTCGCAGGAAGCATATTAAGGTGATTTTCTATGGCTTGTAGCGCATACCTGGCAGTAGCTGATGGATTTTTTAAGTGTCAATAGGTTGAGAACTTTCCAGACAAATACGATCCTTTACATAACCTCACAAAAAAGCCCAAATGGCATTATCATTCCAAAT
>NW_024032292.1:0-10928 GCF_002237135.1 Teleopsis dalmanni | reverse complement strand
AAAAAAAAGCAACTGACAAGAAGACCAATGACAAAAAAGAACATTATTGTATGTACCAAAAGCAAAACACGAGAAAAAGAGACGTCACTTTCTTCCAGTGCTCGTTAGAATGGAATAGTCATTCGAATACAGAAACACCAAAAACATATGAAACGAATTGATAAAGGAAGCGCGCAAGCAGAACAGGCATAAGCAGCAACCGCATGGAAATATGAGCGACACACAACACACCTTTCTGTACCTTGTTTTTGTGTACAATTTGTTTTGTGCACAATCAACGTAAAATCTGCATAACAAAGAAAGACAGTAAAATATTTCCACATTCTTGAGTTTTGTCTTCAACTCCGTACTCTTTTTAATTTACTCTTTTGCGTACAAGCAGTGCGAGAATAGACAAGAAATTTGTGTGTTCTGCTATATATAATAAAATCACAAAATTTTAATTTTATTTTGGAATATAAAAACAATAATTATTGTTAAATAAACTCAAAAATTTATTTATGTTTTAACTATTTAAATATTTATCACACACAATTTTCAATTTTCGCTGAAAATTTTTCCGCACACTACAGATTGCGACCATATTGTTCAAACGCTGTAAACGTAATAAAACTGAAACACTGTGAAGTCGTGTATATAAATCAGTTTGTGTGATGCAATACAATCCACAATGTCGTATGCTCTTCTCACCAATTGTTTAGTATAGTAACTGTATGATTTGTATGTGTTCCTTCTCTTTCGAATAACAAATAAAATGTTATGCAGAAGTTTTACAGTTTATAAAACTGCACAATGAATGTGGATTGTGGAAATGCACTTTAATTGATATATTTTTCGGCTTATTAGTTTTTTTAAATATTTAAATTTTATATAACATGTATAAATATAAATTATTTAAATTATTTAAATTATTTAAATTATTTAAATAATTTTTTTACAATTTTATGAATTAAATCATTTTTAATTGCAGTTTATTAATATACGTAAATAGTAAAACCCGCAAAGCAGGAAAATGAATTTTTACTTAATAAAATTCAATTAACTCAAAAATATATTATATATTAATTATATATCAGCAAAACTAATGTAATAATTTAATAAAATTAAAAATTATAGCAATTTACATAGAAAATAACTTTCATATATAGAAAATAATTATTTTAAAGACATTTTTGACACTGATTTAAATGAATTTCTAGAGTATTCCGATGAATTTCGTCGAAATAAAAATTAAATGAACTCATAAAAGAATTTTTTAGCCGGTAAATTTGTGTAATTATTTACTATTATTAATTTATTAAGAAAAAAAAATCTTTTTTTCTGCAAACTTAATCCTTAAATTAATTCGCAAATAATTTTATTATAAAAAAAGAATTCAATGAACCACTAAAAAGGTTTGATTCATGCATCAAATATATATGTATGTACTTTAGATAAAGTTTTTAAAGTCATTCTAAAATCAATTTTTTTTTTTTTTGCTAATGAAGCTATGTAAATATATAATAATATTTTATAGTATATCTAGATATCATATAGGCTAAGCGAATGTGCTTCTGATGTCGCAATTTTTGGCTGCACGTTCAAAAATTTTGCTTTACATGCAGTTCATTTACATGTACATGCGTACATTTTTAAATGCATTGGATTTCAATAATTTACTGCAGGCTTTTAGTTAACAAAGCATATAAGTTTTGATTTATTTTGTTTGAGGTAGCTCTGAAATTAACAAATAATAATTTAAGATTCAAAATAGTAATTCTTTGAGGAAATTGGCTACTTCTGCTAACAGAAAGGGAAGATAAAAAGAAAATTTGCAAACATCGCTTGCACAACAAATTAAACAAACTAACAAACACACCATATGTGTGTAGTGTGTAGTGCACGGCCTCAAAAACAAATAACTTGACTTCCAAGACGGTGTGGCCGCCTAAAATATTTATGTTCTATTCTGTGCAAACCAAACAACAGCAAAAACGAAAATCGAAAAACTATATAAAAAAGTTGTTAAATAGAGAAAGAAGGAATAACAGAAACTGAACCGTTTGCTTGCAGTGAGAGAGCAGAGCAAGTGATTTTTGATCAAATTCACATACGAATAAGAGTAAAATGACAAGTGCAAAAAACTGCCGCGCAAAATTTATTTGCATAAAATATTTTTTGTTATATATTTGTTAAGGGGCAAATATATATTATAAGCTTATATATATTTAGTTTATTATAATTGTTTAAAAAAAAATTTGTAATATAAATTACAAATTTTTTATAAATTAATTTATTAGCGAATATATTGTTTTTCGCCCTTTCTCTTTCTCTGTTCCTTCTCTCGTAGTCAGACAACTCTCGCATACACACATCCATTTTCGTTTGGCGCTTCTTGAAATGAAGCAAAGTAAATTTCCAAAGCGAGAATTGAGATTAATATGTCCTCAAGTTTTCCTTTGATTGCAATGCATTCTTCTGTGAAGATTCGGCTAACTTGTTTGCTTTCCTCTAAAAAGTATAATAAAATATTTGAATACGTTTTAAATCTGTAAAATTAAATTTAAGCTAAAATTATTTATTTAGTACCACGAGTTCTACGGCTGGCAAATAATTTCTTCATCACAAACGATACAGAAATAGTTTTAATAAGACACTACTGAAGAGAATACTATTTTCGTACTAAACAAATTTATGTATTCAATCTAACATCAAGTAAAAAATTTACACTTAAATTTAATTGAAATTAAGATCGTATGACAGTTATTTGATAAAATGTTTTTATAATTGGTGAATATACCCCCGCCTACGAAAAAATAAAAATAAACTAATTTAATTAAATTAATTTACCTTCAGCTCTAGCGCGTTTTTCAAATTCGTCAAATAAACGATTTACTTCATCCATTTCACGGCGTAAACGTCTTAATTGTGGATCATTTGGATCACCCTCACTTAAAAGTTTATCTGCGTCATCATTGAGTGCACGCCGTATCGCTGTACGCTGTTCTGGACCCACTGCAAGAAATTGGTCACAGAACGATCGAATAACCGTTTAAGTCGTTCAGCTGCATCAATTGCCTCTTGGTCAGGAGGAGGCATTAATAAGCAAGCACTAGGAATTGAACCCTCTTGTCCTATTGAATTACAAATTCTCCATTTAACTCGACTAGAGTTATCGAGCAAGATACAAGTTTCTCCCTTTTCAATTTGTAGTTGACCTTGCTGCTTATAAGCACATATTGCTTGTACAGAGCATTGATTATTTACCGGTTGTCGTCTTTTATATAGTGGAACAATTGTTTGAGCCCGATGGGTCAAATTAGCAACAGTTTCACTAAAAGCATTCAATTCTTCACGTAAATCCTGCATACCACGTAATAAAGCTTCACCTTGATCAAGACCAAAATCCGATTGAGAATATTTGCTATTTAAAATGTCATCACGCTTCACGAGCCATTGCTCGGCATCTTTTATTTCAGCAAAAAATTGATGATATTCGGTAGCATGCTTTAAGTGGACTTCAAGACACAGCGTCAACTGAAGCAGCCAAGCCCATTGTTGTTGTAGTACGCAACCCTCAGATCCGTACAGTTGCGACAGAAGTCAAAATCAAACCAAGCGAAACAGACTTCGTAAAGTTACTGTGCAGAAACTTAGGTAATGTACGAACTCAACCTGTACTGCGACACGGTCAACAACCAGTCTTAGTACCCAGCGAGCTGTCAGAGAGCAAGTATGTATTCCTACGCATCGATCGCGTTCCGACACCGTTAGAACAACTTTACGAGGGCCCTTATTAGATTATTTATTATTATGAAATTTAAATCAATAAAACAAATCCATAAAGAAAGTGTGTGAATTTTATGTTAAACTGAGTGTCAAATTTGATCAAGTGAATATTTTTTTATACAATATTAAATTTAACCGACACGAGCACCACTCAATATGGTAAATGCAACAAAAATTTTTTAAATCGTGAATAACAGTAAATAGCAATGCAAAAAATTTACAATATTTTTTCAATGTTACAACAAAACTTTATAGACAATGTACGGTAATTATGCGTACTCGTTCTCGTATTCGTACAACAGAAATTATTTTCAAATAATTCCTTATCCTTATGCAAATCATGCAAAATTGTTATATTATTCTGTTTAATGAATTATTATTATTAAGACATATTGAATTAATTGCTGCAAGTTAATTGCTACACTCATTAAATTTGATGAATGTTACCAATATATGAATAAGCTACAATTCAGTTTGAGCAATGAAGCGTAAACGAAACATTGGACCACTAATTTTAAACAGCAAAAAACACAAGTGCAAAAAAAGATTTAATGAAATAAGTGTTATTTAACACTTACTTTGTGCTCAATGGTCGTTTGTAGATTCTTATCCAAATGCACCTTTATAATTTGGGTGCCATCAAATTTGGCACGAATACGTTTGCCTACGATCTCTGCTGGAAACACTAAATCTTCTAAAATAAAATACACAGCAGTTAAACTACGCGAACGGATTATTGCACCGTCTTGTTTTTACGAAAACTTTGTAGTTACTCGTTCACTATCTAAGTCTTTACGGTGCTGATATAACTCTTCCTCTTCAAGTGGTCCTTGCAAACCCTTATGAAATATATTTCTCATCCACCAGAAACTCCATCTCGAAAATATATTAGCGGTTGAGTAGGGATTCTTTGGGCGTTCAATTTTTCTTCTAGTCCGATTGATGTTAAATTTCTTTATTTACAGTTACGTTTGATTATGATAAACCAAAAATGTAGTAATAAATTCGAAGTTCAAGAAATGAAGATAACCGACACGAGCACCACTCAATATGGTAAATGCAACAAAAATTTTTTAAATCGTGAATAACAGTAAATAGCAATGCAAAAAATTTACAATACTTTTTCAATGTTACAACAAAACTTTATAGACAATGTACGGTAATTACGCGTACTCGTTCTCGTATTCGTACAACAGAAATTATTTTCAAATAATTCCTTATCCTTATGCAAATGATGCAAAATTGTTATATTATTCTGTTTAATGAATTATTATTATTTAGACATATTGAATTAAGAGAATGTTTTTATTTAATTTGTATGTTTCGTATTTTTTTTCATAGTAATGAGAAATTTTTATTGTGATCAGAATAAAAAAAACACTAAACAAAAACTAATGTTATACAAAATAGATAATAAAAAAAATAATTACTAAAGCTTTTACGCACGTGTGCAAATGTAAACAAAAGAAACTTTTAATAGATGTTAATGATTGGGTTTAATAAAACTAAAAACTTTTTTTAAATGTAATATACTCTTTAAACATTCTGCACATATTTAAGTATTTTGAGAAATGTGACAACATTGCATTTATGATGAAATCCATCAAATTATGTTTGTGTATGTTTATGAGAGAACAAATAGTAGAATGAATAAAAATTAAACAAGAAAATATATTTTCTACAGTATAAGGTAAATGCATACGTAGAAACACACATATATATGATACATATGCATACAGAGAAAAATCACGGAAAAGTAAATAAAGTTTCGGAAAGTAAATTTATAGAAGACAAAAAAAAAAAAAAAAAAAATCTTAATTTATGTTTAAATGCCCTGCAATATTTGAATGTATTTGTTACACAAGCAAAATACACTTACAACACTTAGCACATCGCAAATTGAGAGGGAAACACATACCAAAAAACCATATGCTCAAAATCGCATATAAAGTTTCGTACAAAAACATCAAGAAACCGAAACTGGAGAAGAAAGTATGTATGAAAGTTTGTAGATTCTTATCCAAATGCACCTTTATATATAATTTGGGTGCCATCCAATTTGGCACGAATACGTTTGCCTACGATCTCTGCTGAAAACACTAAATCTTCTAAAATAAAATACACAGCAGTTAAACTACGCGAACGGATTATTGCACCGTCTTGTTTTTACGAAAACTTTGTAGTTACTCGTTCACTATCTAAGTCTTTACGGTGCTGATATAACTCTTCCTCTTCAAGTGGTCCTTGCAAACCCTTATGAAATATATTTCTCATCCACCAGAAACTCCATCTCGAAAATATATTAGCGGTTGAGTAGGGATTCTTTGGGCGTTCAATTTTTCTTCTAGTCCGATTGATGTTAAATTTCTTTATTTACAGTTACGTTTGATTATGATAAACCAAAAATGTAGTAATAAATTCGAAGTTCAAGAAATGAAGATAACCGACACGAGCACCACTCAAATATGGTAAATGCAACAAAAATTTCTTAAATCGTGAATAACAGTAAATAACAATGCAAAAAATTTACAATATTTTTTCAATGTTACAACAAAACTTTATAGACAATGTACGGTAATTATGCGTACTCGTTCTCGTATTCGTACAACAGAAATTATTTTCAAATAATTCCTTATCCTTATGCAAATCATGCAAAATTGTTATATTATTCTGTTTAATGAATTATTATTATTAAGACATATTGAATTAATTGCTGCAAGTTAATTGCTACACTCATTAAATTTGATGAATGTTACCAATATATGAATAAGCTACAATTCAGTTTGAGCAATGAAGCGTAAACGAAACATTGGACCACTAATTTTAAACAGCAAAAAACACAAGCGCAAAAAAAGATTTAATGAAATAAGTGTTATTTAACACTTACTTTGTGCTCAATGGTCGTTTGTAGATTCTTATCCAAATGCACCTTTATATATAATTTGGGTGCCATCCAATTTGGCACGAATACGTTTGCCTACGATCTCTGCTGGAAACACTAAATCTTCTAAAATAAAATACACAGCAGTTAAACTACGCGAACGGATTATTGCACAGTCTTGTTTTTACGAAAACTTTGTAGTTACTCGTTCACTATCTAAGTCTTTACGGTGCTGATATAAGTCTTCCTCTTCAAGTGGTCCTTGCAAACCCTTATGAAATATTTTTTTCATCCACCAGAAACTCCATCTCGAAAATATATTAGCGGTTGAGTAGGGATTCTTTGGGCGTTCAATTTTTCTTCTAGTCCGATTCATGTTAAATTTCTTTATTTACAGTTACGTTTGATTATGATAAACCAAAAATGTAGTAATAAATTCGAAGTTCAAGAAATGAAGATAACCGACACGAGCACCACTCAATATGGTAAATGCAACAAAAATTTTTTAAATCGTGAATAACAGTAAATAGCAATGCAAAAAATTTACAACACTTTTTCAATGTTACAACAAAACTTTATAGACAATGTACGATAATCACGCGTACTCGTTCTCGTATTCGTACAACAGAAATTATTTTCAAATAATTCCTGCAAATCATGCAAAATTGTTATATTATTCTGTTTAATGAATTATTATTATTTAGACATATTGAATTAATTGCTGCAAGTTAATTGCTAGACTCATTAAATTTGATGAATGTTACCAATATATGAATGAGCTACAATTCAGTTTGAGCAATGAAGCGTAAACGAAACATTGGACCACTAATTTTAAACAGCAAAAACCACAAGTGCAAAAAAAGATTTAATGAAATAAGTGTTATTTAACACTTACTTTGTGCTCAATGGTCGTTTGTAGATTCTTATCCAAATGCACCTTTATATATAATTTGGGTGCCATCCAATTTGGCACGAATACGTTTGCCTACGATCTCTGCTGAAAACACTAAATCTTCTAAAATAAAATACACAGCAGTTAAACTACGCGAACGGATTATTGCACCGTCTTGTTTTTACGAAAACTTTGTAGTTACTCGTTCACTATCTAAGTCTTTACGGTGCTGATATAACTCTTCCTCTTCAAGTGGTCCTTGCAAACCCTTATGAAATATATTTCTCATCCACCAGAAACTCCATCTCGAAAATATATTAGCGGTTGAGTAGGGATTCTTTGGGCGTTCAATTTTTCTTCTAGTCCGATTGATGTTAAATTTCTTTATTTACAGTTACGTTTGATTATGATAAACCAAAAATGTAGTAATAAATTCGAAGTTCAAGAAATGAAGATAACCGACACGAGCACCACTCAATATGGTAAATGCAACAAAAATTTTTTAAATCGTGAATAACAGTAAATAGCAATGCAAAAAATTTACAACACTTTTTCAATGTTACAAAAAAACTTTATAGACAATGTACGGTAATTACGCGTACTCGTTCTCGTATTCGTACAACAGAAATTATTTTCAAATAATTCCTTATCCTTATGCAAATCATGCAAAATTGTTATATTATTCTGTTTAATGAATTATTATTATTAAGACATATTGAATTAATTGCTGCAAGTTAATTGCTACACTCATTAAATTTGATGAATGTTACCAATATATGAATAAGCTACAATTCAGTTTGAGCAATGAAGCGTAAACGAAACATTGGACCACTAATTTTAAACAGCAAAAAACACAAGTGCAAAAAAAGATTTAATGAAATAAGTGTTATTTAACACTTACTTTGTGCTCAATGGTCGTTTGTAGATTCTTATCCAAATGCACCTTTATAATTTGGGTGCCATCAAATTTGGCACGAATACGTTTGCCTACGATCTCTGCTGGAAACACTAAATCTTCTAAAATAAAATACACAGCAGTTAAACTACGCGAACGGATTATTGCACCGTCTTGTTTTTACGAAAACTTTGTAGTTACTCGTTCACTATCTAAGTCTTTACGGTGCTGATATAACTCTTCCTCTTCAAGTGGTCCTTGCAAACCCTTATGAAATATATTTCTCATCCACCAGAAACTCCATCTCGAAAATATATTAGCGGTTGAGTAGGGATTCTTTGGGCGTTCAATTTTTCTTCTAGTCCGATTGATGTTAAATTTCTTTATTTACAGTTACGTTTGATTATGATAAACCAAAAATGTAGTAATAAATTCGAAGTTCAAGAAATGAAGATAACCGACACGAGCACCACTCAATATGGTAAATGCAACAAAAATTTTTTAAATCGTGAATAACAGTAAATAGCAATGCAAAAAATTTACAATACTTTTTCAATGTTACAACAAAACTTTATAGACAATGTACGGTAATTACGCGTACTCGTTCTCGTATTCGTACAACAGAAATTATTTTCAAATAATTCCTTATCCTTATGCAAATGATGCAAAATTGTTATATTATTCTGTTTAATGAATTATTATTATTTAGACATATTGAATTAAGAGAATGTTTTTATTTAATTTGTATGTTTCGTATTTTTTTTCATAGTAATGAGAAATTTTTATTGTGATCAGAATAAAAAAAACACTAAACAAAAACTAATGTTATACAAAATAGATAATAAAAAAAATAATTACTAAAGCTTTTACGCACGTGTGCAAATGTAAACAAAAGAAACTTTTAATAGATGTTAATGATTGGGTTTAATAAAACTAAAAACTTTTTTTAAATGTAATATACTCTTTAAACATTCTGCACATATTTAAGTATTTTGAGAAATGTGACAACATTGCATTTATGATGAAATCCATCAAATTATGTTTGTGTATGTTTATGAGAGAACAAATAGTAGAATGAATAAAAATTAAACAAGAAAATATATTTTCTACAGTATAAGGTAAATGCATACGTAGAAACACACATATATATGATACATATGCATACAGAGAAAAATCACGGAAAAGTAAATAAAGTTTCGGAAAGTAAATTTATAGAAGACAAAAAAAAACAAAAAAAAAACATTTAAAAATATTAGCTACAAAAAAAATAAATTTAAAAGCGACGACAAAAAGTTAAAAAAAAATACATTTTTTTTAATATTTAATAATCAATACTAAGTTTTGTTTTATATTACGTACCTTATCTAAAAGTTGCAGAAAGTAATTTGGCTCCAGCCAGCAGCTTCAGCAAAAATTCACTCAAGTTGAGACGAAGAAGACGTAATAGCGCTGACGATTTACGAAGAAGACAACAAAAGCGAGGAACAGTTAAAACCTCATAAAAAAACAATATGAAAAACCGACAATATATAATCGAACGTACGAACGAAAGACAAGACGTCAAGCTTTCTTTAGCTATTTTACTTGAGTTTATTTCTTTTAAATATTTTTTGCATTTACTTATTTATTAAATTTTTTTTAAATTCTGTTTTTAATAAACTTAGGAAAGTTAAAAATTTACCGAAACGTCTTGTTAAACACTTTAACGACGACGACGACGACGACGACGACATGGAATCAACCAGGCAAAATTTGTAGCAGATGTTTACTTGTTTCTCCTTTACTTGCTTTTATTTTTTATATTTTTTGCTTTTTCTTAATACAACAATATTTTAACTTTATAATTTTTTAAATAAGATTCCACAGATTTCATTTTTTAAGACGTGACTTATTAATTATTATTTTATATATATATTTTAATTATCTTACATATATAGTATCGAATGTACGATAAATTCGAACTTAACAGACTTTTCGAACAAAAAAAAATTCCAGCACACGTTCACAATCGTAGCAAGTTAGAGGCAGACTGAAATATACGACTGCTTGTATCGGAGCAGAAGAGAAATATGAAATTTTTTTTTGCACTACCGACAATAGAATTTAATGCGCTCTCATCGCTCTTTACACAGAATCTACACAATTTCACGCCCAACCAACCAACTAACCAACCACCTTATATGATTAATAATTTTGACCTTAGGCATTGAAAAATATATGCCGGTAGATTAAATGTAAAACTCTTTACGACAAAGATTTTATTTACAAACATATATACATACATGTGAACATATGTATATAAGCATACATATGTTTACTTGTGTATAAAGAAAGGTGATAAATTTTTGAAGATTATAAGCAAATATACATAAAAATATAAATTTGGAATATAAGAAAGATAAATTTTGATAAACTCCATTCGGAAAATATATTAGCGGTTTGAGTGGGATTCTTTGGGCGTTCAATTTTCTTCTAGTCCGAGTTCATGTTAA
>NW_024032291.1:0-10930 GCF_002237135.1 Teleopsis dalmanni | reverse complement strand
AAAATAAATATTGATGAAGATTAAGAATTTTGCGTTTTATTTAAAACGCAAAGGAAACTTTTCGGTCACAATGTATTTTAAGTATTGACTTGAATTTATTAAGTTCCAGTTTCAAGTCAAGTTAGTAAAGATAGTTTTGTTTTCCGTTAAGAAAAATTTAAAAGGTTAACAAAAGTTTTTAATAATATATAATTTGAAACGTGAAGACAGAAATTTTCAATAGTCTGCTAAGTTTGGAGTTCATAGCTAAAGTTGAATAGAAATTTTATGTATAAATTATTTGTCATTCGTTAATCACACTCACCAACTTCATATGTGAATTCCAAAATTTTCCAAGATTTTAGTTTACAAAAATATATTTTATTTTGTACTGACAACTTTACAAAGACCAAGTATTCAGCAACATTATTATTTGTTTAAATATTCGTAGAAGAAAAAAATATTATAAATTGAAAGTGGAACTCATTAAAGTAAAATATGAATTTGCTATCTTATTATTTAAAGTTTAGTTGTATATTTTTTTTCTGATAGGAAAGTCGAACAAGTAATTCAGCTAATCCAAATGACTTAGAGGTACGCACATTAGGTCAATTTTAATGATGGCAAACAGAATATCTCACAGATATTCTTAATATTGACAAAAATAAATACAATGGTATTTTCATGTGTTTACTTTAATAGTCTTCCTGTCGTATTAAAGAACGGAAAAAAATATATTTTAAAAAAATTAAAAAATAAAGGCAATGCTGGGGCTATAACCGGTTTTAAAAGATAAAATGAGATAAGTAAACTTAATCAACAATAACTTATAGATTCAAGTACTACTGCAATACTTAAAAAATAAATACGAAAAATTCGCTCCATCAGTTTGGTAGCAGTGTTAACACCACTCTAATAAATATTTTTTACATCAGCTCATTATTTCTCCGGATTACATTTCGAGGTAGTAGGATAGTGAAATTAATATCAACATAATGAAAGATGATATTGTGTTATGATTTAAATTATTCATCTTCAAATAAAACTATAAAGAATTTGCAACTGGGTTACACAGCTTTTGTGATGAGCTTAACTTAAAATTATCACACACTATATTAACGAATATTTCTAACATATTACAAAATAAGTTATAACTATATTCACTTTTATGGGAAATAATCACAATAAGCGAGAAGCATTTATTTTTATAGGCAACCTAGTTAATTTCCTTTTTGGAGTACTAGATTCCATTTTCTATTGTATATAATATAATTATCCAATGAAATGTCCAAAAAAAACTAAAAAATAATTAAGATAAATATCCAAGTATCAGTTATCAGCTGTCATGAAAAATGAAAAATCATGAAAAATTAAATCTACTTTTGATAATCCCACAACAACTAATTTAAGAAATTGAGAAAAGAAAACTCCATCTACCGTTTTGTCTACAATTACCAGTAACTTAAGTTAATATTGGAAAATATCATCTGTAATTAACAAAAGCATAAAAATAAATGGCTTTGTGTAACATACATTTAATTCGGCTAAACTCAGTCTATGGTGAGGCCCACTCTGCGCATACAAATTAATCACAATTGCATTGACAAAGACATCAACACATCAGTAAGAGTACATTAAATAATTACAAGCTCAATAAAAATTACATACTACAGTGTATTCGCAATTGACTGTTTAAGATGAAAATGAGCCAAAATTAAATACGAAATATGGTGAGCTTTAAGCAATATAACTCAGGCAGATGCGCGTAATCAATACTTCATTTAACTTTGAGAATACCGGAGTAAAAATGTATGAAGTTTGTATAAGTCACTGGCATACAAGCATACGGCATCAGTAGCTTAAGTCAAATGCTATATATTTTACCAAACAAATTTTTTAACACCCATGTCAATACTCACCATATTTTGATGTAGCAAGAGAATCGCTAATATTCAATAATTCTTTCACCAAAGCTACTCATTATTAAAATCTTTTCGATTTTCTCTACATGTAGGCCTTTCTAAAGGGTTTCTATTTCTTTTAATGACTGATTTAATGACTCTATTGTCTCGTCGAAGAAAATATGCAGTTGGATCGTCTTCAACACTTAAGAAACTTGTCAACCATTTCCACTTGGACAGTACCGAATTTAGGCAATTCTTGCAGCTACAAATTAATTATACTTTCTTATTGTTGTGTGGATCTAGGCTTTAATTATTACTCCAGAATGTCATTCTATTGACGTGAAAATCATGGATTTGTATAATAAGATTTCTCGAGCAATTACTCAAAACAATTTTTTTGGAATTTAAGACTTTGTGTTGTCATTCCGTTAGTAGGCGAAACACTACTCTTATCGATGTCAAGTTATATCTTAACTACATCTTCTTATTTGAAAGGCAAATATGCAACCGCAGCAAAGGCGCTTCAGTTGGTATCAACAAATATGTTCAGTTGGATATCTTCAACAAAATCTGTGAATAACATTTTAGAACAGAAATTTGGCTTAATTTTTGAAACTCTATAGTCTAAGCAAACCACTATTTATATAAATGGTGATGGCTCATCGTAACCCCATTGTAGTTTCCCAATTCCCTGTAGTAATATTTTAGACAATTTCAGTGTTCTTTATTCTAATCTACTTGACAAATATCGGTTGAAAGAAAACAAAAAGAATAAAGAAAATAATTTGACCCGTTGATATTGAAACAGAGAGGTTTTAAGAGAAATAATAAAAATGTAACATATATTATTATTTGTATTTATAAAACAAAGACAACTATATAAGTTGTACTAAAGTTTTTGACATGACAAAATAAATTATATATTTCCATTTTCTTATTGTTTGGTTCTATAAAAATAAAAATAGTTATTTATTTAATATTTTTTAATAGTGTTAACATTTTATATATAGGTATGTTAATTTACGTATATATTGTTTTATTTTAAATTCATAAACCTTAAGTTAAGCTTTTTATTAAAAATTAAGGTATTATTTTAATTGTAATGTGTAACTTCAATAAGTTTTAATTTGTAATGTTTTTTTTTGTATAATTATTAGAGCACTGAGAATGTTCTAAAATAAAGAACGAAGCATTTTCTTCAAATTTCTAAATAAAAGCGTTTTTTTGTGGTTTGTTTGATAGCTAACAAATTTTTAATTTTAAAAAAACTTAAATTTATAAAAAAAATAATACGGAACCAGAAATAAAAAAAAAAACAAACTTAATTAGTAATATTTTAGTGCATATTGTAAAATTCGAATAACTAATCTCATGCATTTTTTCTTTGGTTGGTGGTTGAAAATTTTGTAGAACTAAAACTGGAACTCTGGGAAATTTAAACAGGAATCGAAAACTATCATCTCCTTTATATCAAAATAATCCTACAATTTTGTCTATTTAACCTATTAGTTCCATTGCACTGATTTCCAATTTAGTGCAATTTAAGATAAAGTGATTTAAGGCACTTAAATCAGCTAGCTTGATCAGGCGACCTTCATTATTTCTTTGCAGGGCTTCTTGCTGGCTATCGAAGCTTTTTATCAAATTATCAACATACATATTATTAATTATATCATAAGTTTCCCTAGGTATTGAAGGCAAATGGTCGGAGATATTTTATATATTCAGCACTATAAGAGAACAGACGCCACCGAATATCATTCATGACAACGTATACCTATTCACACGGAATTATTGCTATTGCCATTCTTTCATAAGAAACATTCAAAGTGTTGGTTGCTTTGACGTATTTTAGTTAATGAGAATATTTTTTAAATAACACGCACTTCACCAACAATTTTAATATGAAATTTGAATAGAAATGTCTTAAGGACTGCGCATGCTCTGGAATGATGTAGTTGCACCGTCAAAGACAATTCTTAATTTATCTGACTTTTTGTGATTAACTATACAAATCTATTTAGTGAGTAATGTGTTATTACCTCAGCTTTCGTAAGCTTTGGTGTAGCGTCAGTTGGTTTTGCGAATATATGTATGTAGAAAAAGTAGTGTAGTAGGGTAGATGAAACGAAAGCAAAGATTGAAGAAGAAAAAGATGAGAAGAAAAGGAAAAGATTAGAAGAGAAGAAAAAAGAGGAGTTTTAGTTTTTTTAAGCTAATAGTTTTCTTGCGTGAAGACAAAAATCAAGTGTAAAAAGTTAAGATTTAATTAAATAGTTTTCAAAATTATTTTACAATGTTTTGTATAAAGAAAAAACTTTAATAACTTAAGCTGGATATAAATTTGAATAAATAATAAAAACAATAAAAAGTCGGACAATAGATAATAAAGTGAAGTTGCATATTATAGAAATTTTTTGATAAGTTGAGTTGTTTAATAATTTTAATAAGTTAAAGCATTGAGTATAAATATTTATTTTATTTATTTCGTAGTAAAATTTAAAACTGAATCTAAATAAAATATAGAAAATTAAAATTTAGCTGTTTTGAGAAAATTTTTTTTTTTGAAATTTAACGGTTAACATTAGTACTTAAATATAAATAATTTTAATTGTTTAAACAATTTCATAAAAGTTCAATCAATTATTTTTGAAACGCTGTAAATTTCAAGTTTCCTTTTATAGATCTTGAGATACAGCCATTTGAAAATGTGTTTACAATGCCAATTCTCAAACGCCCATGGGTCCATATCTCCTAGGAAAAAAATCACAAAATTTTTTCCCAAGATGCGGGTCTTCTTATTTTATGAAAGGAGCTCATTGGCGAATAATTTCAGCCAAATCGGAGATCATGAGGTCATATTTTGCCAAAGTCCGTCCGGTTTGTAAAGGAGTGACCCATATCTTCTTTGTAAAATTGCACCAAAAAGGCATTTTACATATAGTAAGTAAAAATATGAATAACATATGTGTCTGAAAAAAGATGTGATCATATTAGATAACTTCTTTTCCCTTTTTTCAGTGATATATTGAAGGCTGCTAATTGCAGGATTATCTTCGTTTTCCCTGTTTTTATCGAACAGTAGCGAAATTGCAGCAACAAAATGTTTTTTTTTATTTAATTTTTAATTAAGTGAATATTTGGCTGACAGTACAGCTGTATTGCCAAATATTAAGTTGCGCCAAGCCATGTTTCGGTTTTCTCTTTAAATTATTGCCAATAAAAAATATGAATCCAAAAGCCCAACTGAAGATTTTCTCACTTGTGGTGAAGGGTCATTAGTCTCTATGTTGAATGCCTAAGTTGCAATTGAATGAACTGACATAAAAGGTGAATCAGGTGCACAATATGAGAATAAGAACCGTTTACGTGATTGTGAATGTCTGCCAACACAATTGCTTAAAAAATCAAATTATGAGCACTTCCAATGTTTGCCGATTGAAGTTTATGACAGTGTGCGGCCCGTAATGCAGCTCGGTTTTAATTGTGCCAACATAAGTGTATATCTGCATTAGTATCCGCCGGTTTATCTGATCCATCTGCTATTCGAATGAAACTTTGATAGGTTCAAGTGCCACCGTCCATTCGCCAATTTTATTTGCCTGAGCAGAATAATCGTGCTGTTGCGGAATATATTAGTAGTGAAAATTTTAGAATTGAAAATCCAACATAATCTTTTGAGTCCGCCGATGATGTAGGAGCCCGTAAAACCTTGTCTGACACAACTCACTGTATCAATGATCATTGTACACTACTTGATGCTAACCCAGGTCCTTAACCCATTTTGTATCTCCGTATGGTACACCACAATGCTAACTTTGAAAATTATTTTAAAATATATAAAAGTAATTAATTCAATGTTTTTTATTTTTGTTACTTAGTTTGATTTCTTAATAATATAAAAATACATATTTCGAACAGTTTTCATCTGTTCATGAGTTTACCTGGTCCAAAATAAAAAGTGTCCAAACAAATGCTTTTTTGAATCAAATGAAAATTAAAATAAACAGAAATAAAAACTAATATATTTGTTATAACATGTGTTCACAAAAGTCCAAATATAATTTTCGTCATTTTTGCCGGCACCTTAGTAACAGTTACTTGCCGCCAACCGCGGGCGAAAAAAGGCGTGTGGTGAACCTGGGTCCCATAATACTATAATGGTGAAACAATGTAATATAAGTGTTTGTCGTTAGGTAATGAAATAAAAGGAGACTAATTTCTCTAATAAATATCATACTCTTCTGATTTACTTAAACTTATGTTTCTTACTATGCATAATAGTGATAAGTCTATTTTGATATTTAATTGCTGGTTGAGTTACTCTGAATTTGATTGTTTTATATAGAGCTTGCTTTTGTTCATGCTAAAAGTCCATTTTTTACTGTAAGTAAAATTATAATGTCGTGCCTGTGATATCTAAGAAATCAGGAAGTATTGCATATTATTGACAATTGGAGCGAAGATGACTCATTAGTGTCAAGTGACACTCCGCTACTTATTGAATAATAACTTTTGCCACCTAATAATGTTGCTGGTGAGTCGGACAATGAAATGATTGACGATGATGAAATATCAACAAACATTACATGCGACTTTAGAATTTTTTTCTCCTTTTTTGAATTCCGTTTGTCTAATTGTGAGAGAGTATTTTGGTACTACTGAAGTTGTATTCGAAACAAATGCACAAGAATATGGTGATGTTGTAAAAATGCCTGAGTCGCAACTATTCACATTGGAACTTGTAAAACTAATACATTTCAGTTATAAGCTGTGAACCCTTTCTTTGGATTGTGGGTATATCTTCTAGTTTCTGCAATACTTCAGTGCAATTGACAAATACAACAAACAATTGAGAATCGGTGCATTTGTTGTAAAGGACTTATTGAGCTATTGTGAGTATCCATTGCAACATACTGTATGATACCGTTGAACCCATAGTAAATGTGCAACACTATAGCAGAGAGAAAAAAAAGGTTATTGTCCAACAGACCCCAGTTATCAACAGCTACAACCGACACAGCGCTGATTTATATGACAATGGAGTTGCTAACTATCGTATTGGGAATAGAAGCAAAAAGTGGTGGTGGCCATTATGGGTTCAGTGTTTAGATAGCACTGTAGTAAATGCTTGGAAACTACATTGCTTCGTCGCTGCTTCTATCAACAGAAAACCGATGCCTCAGTTAGACTTCAAGAATTTCATTGCCAGAAACCTTTTTGCATCAGAGAACTCAATGTTCATTACAGAAGCTACAGCTTACGATGATTTGAGAAAGAAAAGTCACAGTGCATGACAATCGCCACCGCCGTATTGTTTATACACTAAAATCCACAGTTTTTATATATGAAAAGTGCCATTTAAATGCACATGTTGAAAATTACTTTAAAATTTTCTATGAATATAAACAATATTACATTGTTTATGACGCAAGTAAGCTTATTTCTTTTTACATAATACAATACATATGTAATAATTCAAATATATTATTTGAAAAGCATAAAACATTGCATTTTATACTTACGTGTACTTTATACAACTTACAATGATACTTACTTAACCATAAAAACAAACTAAATATCATATTTGTAATCAAAACTTATATAAAAATGTTTGTACTATCGAAGAGAGAAAAATGTGCTATGGGTCCCAGCGAGTGGTTGACCACACGGCACTTTTCCGGAAAGCTACTTTTCAAAAAAAATTAAATTTTGCAGGGACTATTTTTAACGTAAAATAAGACCTTTCTGAAAATTTCACCATAAAATTCCAAGTTTGAACTTGTCTGGTACTTAATGGGTTAATTTGTGTTAGCTTGGCAGCTTTATTTGTTTGAGCAATTGTAACCCAAACTGCTTATTATTTTTTATTTTAATCGTGATAAAAAAAATTCACTGTATCCAATTTAAATTCAATTTATTTATTTTTAAAAATAAAATTGTTTTTTCTACGATTCATTAAATAAGTTTATTTTTAAATATTATTTAAAATTAATTTATTTTAATATTATTTATCAAAAATTTTTAAAAGGAATTATATATTAAATAAGTATTTGAATATAATTTAAAATTAATTCATTTATATATTATTTATCAAATAAAATAACTCAAAAAGAATTATGTGTTTTTGCACAAAATGAAAAAAATGTAAGGAGAAACCGCCCGACAAGTTGAGAATTGTTTGGACTCCGTCACCACTAAACAAAATCTCAATACAGGGCTGTTGAAGGGATTAAAAAGAGCTAAACTATTAATGGGCATACTTTTTGAAACTCGTCAGAGACGTATTGCAGTCGCTGCAGACATAAGAGAGATGTTTTTCAGGTTAAAATATGACAAGCCGACCAGGGTAACCAATAATTCTTATGGAGAAGGGGATGCGAAATGGCACCGATCGAACAAAATGTCATGACGTCAATGATCTTCGAAGGAGTATGCTAGATCTGTTGCGAATTAGTTAAGAACCGTAATGCCGAAAAATTTCGCAGCTAATATCTGGAAGCTGTATTTGCTGTCAATGAAAAATTTTGGTCAATTACGTTGCCAGTGTCAATACAGAAGAACACGCTCTACAAAGTTTCATCAAATTCGTTAAGTGTACAAAACGTCATGAATCTCGATGAAAGTGTAGATACCGTCTGTTTGGATCGACAAAGCCAAACTGAAAAAACCTTGGGAATATGTTGAAACGTGATAAATAATTCGTTTCAATTCGTAACAAAATCTCATCGAATACCTAAAGAAGTTATCAATGGTAGAAGTGCATTAACAAAGCGAGAGCTTTCAGAAATTGTGATGGCTATTTATGATCCAAACGGAATCTTAGCAATTTTTTTAACTATTGTTAAAGTGTTTGTCCAATTTTGTCATAATAATGATCAATAAAACATATAACAAATCATTTACTTAAATTTATTTTATTTCCAACTTTATTTTGATGTCAAAGCGAATATTAGTTCTCATAGTGTGAATGACTTGATGTCTTAACCTTGACGGTGGGTTAGGATATCAACATTTATCAAAAACAACAACAACAAATGTATATCACACGAGCACACTTTGCTCGTCATATGAGACTACAAATAAGCCATACATTTGGCATGTGCAATATTTTAACACAGAACATTATGAGGAATGAAAATTCGTTTGTGTAAAGTCGCGTATTCTAATTATTAAAATAATAATTATGTTTGTAAAGCAACCTGGTATATGGACTTAGTTCAAGGTTGAAAGAAAATAAGTTAATAAGGATATACCAGGTTGCTAAGAAAATTATGCAAGTAATGTTTCCTTTTTGTTTATTCGTAAAATGCATACAATTTCCATTAGAACTGTGACCGTTCCCTCGACTAAGCTAAGCGATATCTAATCGCTACTTTAATGCAGTTTAAGGAATTGGGCATTATCGTGGGAATTGTATGCATCTATACCTTGTCAAAATTGTATAAAAACAAAAACTTTTAATAATACAATGTAATTCAATCCCATAATTCTTTGGAGTTTAAATTTGTTTTCAAGTCCCGATTAAAACTCAAGGTAAATGGGTTAAAGTGTCTAGTTGCTCAAAATACTAAATATAGATTGTTTGAAGTTACATTACACTCACTATATTATACAGTACACTCTTATAACTCTTATACGTACTCTGTACATTGCACGTTATTGTGTTATTAAAATAAAGCAGTTGTTTCTAAACAGCAAAAAGATATTATCCAAGAAGCAGTTTACCTGAAGTTGGTTCAAGTGCCAAATTCAGTATTCACAATAGGAACTGGTTTAAGTACCGAATTTCTAATTATAAGCAACACTGTATTGATTCAGGTATCGATTCGGATTTAACAACAAACGAGTTATTGAACAGTATTGTTACAAGAAGTCTGAAAAACCAAATTAAATTGAGATGATTTATTGTCATTTGCGTAATCTTACTAATGGTTTCTATGGCGGGACGAATTCGCCAGATCAGCCAATTTTTTTGTACCAAGATGCTATTCGCCAAAGAGGTTCAAATCCATATATTTATGGACACCAGTCAAGTTGCATTTGCTGCAGCCGCGTATCTGCGAATTGAACATCAACATGCCGTTGATGTAGTATTTGTCAGTGGTAAAACTCATACAGCGCCACAGAAACTCCTATTCATGCCAAGGTTAGAACTTCATGCTTCTGTCTTGGCTACTCAATTATCAACACTGATGGTGGGCAGACATGAAATAAATGCAAACAATATCGAATTTTGAACTGATTCTAAAACAGTTTTCTGTTTACGGAGTTCGAGAAATCAATCTATTTGTTGGGCATTATACAGCTGAAATATTGACCTCGACAAAATAAGACCAATGGAGATAGGTGCCAACTAACATAAACTCTTCTGACGCTGCAAAAAGCCAACCTTCTTAAGTTAGGAACAAAAGAGCTGGCAAATTGCTCCATTTTTGTTTCACACGTGAGAAGAAGAGATTCAATATCGCTATTATTGGGAAATCATGTCAGTGAAACCTTGAGAGCCTACTCAAGCTTCAACAACCTCTTTTGAAAAAATACAATCTATATAAATTGACGCCATATGTAGGCAACGAAGAAATTATTCGTGCCTGCGGTCGGCTATATGATGTCATATATCTGTCTTTTACAAACATCGAAATTAAGCTTGAATTATTAAAGCCGTGCGTCAAAAATTCTGCGTTATTGGTGTCAAGCCACTTTCAAAATCAGTCCAACGCTCTTGTATGGAATGTAGCCTTGGAGCCGCCATAGCTGTGCTATCATATCAAATGTTTAACAGCATGCGATGTGCTTATATGCATCATCAATAGTTTGTCAACAGATGCGTTTCTAGTATGTTTCCGCTATTTTATGAACCGTCGTAATATGGCTATAGTATTCATTCAAGATATGAATACCCGTGGACATAAATGGTACAAAAAGATAGCGCTCTTTAGATTTGGGGATTTTGTGATCGCCGGTGACAATTTGCTTCCTCAAAAGTCGCTCAAAAGTCGAATAATTGAAATGTATTCCTTCAAGGCGGGCTAAGTTAGATCAGA
>NW_024032290.1:0-10932 GCF_002237135.1 Teleopsis dalmanni | reverse complement strand
TTGAACAACAATATTTTAAAAATTTTTTTGCATTGCTATTTACTGTTATTCACGATTTAAAAAATTTTTGTTGCATTCACCATATTGAGTGGTGCTCGTGTCGGTTATCTTCATTTCTTGAACTTCGAATTTATTACTACATTTTTGGTTTATCATAACCAAACGTAACTGTAAATAAAGAAATTTAACATGAATCGGACTAGAAGAAAAATTGAACGCCCAAAGAATCCCTACTCAACCGGTAATATATTTTCGAGATGGAGTTTCTGGTGGATGAGAAAAATATTTCATAAGGGTTTGCAAGGACCACTTGAAGAGGAAGAGTTATATCAGCACCGTAAAGACTTAGATAGTGAACGAGTAACTACAAAGTTTTCGTAAAAACAAGACGGTGCAATAATCCGTTCGCGTAGTTTAACTGCTGTGTATTTTATTTTAGAAGATTTAGTGTTTTCAGCAGAGATCGTAGGCAAACGTATTCGTGCCAAATTGGATGGCACCCAAATTATATATAAAGGTGCATTTGGATAAGAATCTACAAACGACCATTGAGCACAAAGTAAGTGTTAAATAACACTTATTTCATTAAATCTTTTTTTGCGCTTGTGTTTTTTGCTGTTTAAAATTAGTGGTCCAATGTTTCGTTTACGCTTCATTGCTCAAACTGAATTGTAGCTTATTCATATATTGGTAACATTCATCAAATTTAATGAGTGTAGCAATTAACTTGCAGCAATTAATTCAATATGTCTTAATAATAATAATTCATTAAACAGAATAATATAACAATTTTGCATGATTTGCATAAGGATAAGGAATTATTTGAAAATAATTTCTGTTGTACGAATACGAGAACGAGTACGCATAATTACCGTACATTGTCTATAAAGTTTTGTTGTAACATTGAAAAAATATTGTAAATTTTTTGCATTGCTATTTACTGTTATTCACGATTTAAAAAATTTTTGTTGCATTCACCATATTGAGTGGTGCTCGTGTCGGTTATCTTCATTTCTTGAACTTCGAATTTATTACTACATTTTTGGTTTATCATAACCAAACGTAACTGTAAATAAAGAAATTTAACATGAATCGGACTAGAAGAAAAATTGAACGCCCAAAGAATCCCTACTCAACCGGTAATATATTTTCGAGATGGAGTTTTTATCAAATTTTATCTTTCTTATATTCCAAATTTATATTTTTATATATATTTGCTTATAATCTTCAAAAATTTATCACCTTTCTTTATACACAAGTAAACATATGTATGCTTATATACATATGTTCACATGTATGTATATATGTTTGTAAATAAAATCTTTGTCGTAAAGAGTTTTACGTTTAATCTACCGGCATATATTTTTCAATGCCCAAGGTCAAAATTATTAATCATATAAGGTGGTTGGTTAGTTGGTTGGTTGGGCGTGAAATTGTGTAGATTCTGTGTAAAGAGCGATGAGAGCGCATTAAATTCTATTGTCGGTAGTGCAAAAAAAATTTCATATTTCTCTTCTGCTCCGATACAAGCAGTCGTATATTTCAGTCTGCCTCTAACTTGCTACGATTGTGAAAAAGCAAAAAATATAAAAAATAAAAGCAAGTAAAGGAGAAACAAGTAAACATTTGCTACAAATTTTGCCTGGTTGATTCATTGTCGTCGTCGTCGTTGAAGTGTTTAACAAGACGTTTCGGTTAATTTTTAACTTTCCTAAGTTTATTAAAAACAGAATTTAAAAAAAATTTAATAAATAAGTAAATGCAAAAAATATTTAAAAGAAATAAACTCAAGTAAAATAGCTAAAGAAAGCTTGACGTCTTGTCTTTCGTTCGTACGTTCGATTATATATTGTCGGTTTTTCATATTGTTTTTTATATTTTTTTGTTTTTTTTTTTGTTGTCTTCTTCGTAACTCGTCAGCTATTACGTCTTCTTCGTCTCAACTTGAGTGAATTTTTGCTGATGCTGAAATTGTGTAGATTCTGTGTAAAGAGCGATGAGAGCGCATTAAATTCTATTGTCGGTAGTGCAAAAAAAAAATTTCATATTTCTCTTCTGCTCCGATACAAGCAGTCGTATATTTCAGTCTGCCTCTAACTTGCTACGATTGTGAACGTGTGCTGGAATTTTTTTTTGTTCGAAAAGTCGAATCTTATTTAAAAAATTATAAAGTTAAAATATTGTTGTATTAAGAAAAAGCAAAAAATATAAAAAATAAAAGCAAGTAAAGGAGAAACAAGTAAACATCTGCTACAAATTTTGCCTGGTTGATTCATTGTCGTCGTCGTCGTCGTCGTTGAAGTGTTTAACAAGACGTTTCGGTAAATTTTTAACTTTCCTAAGTTTATTAAAAACAGAATTTAAAAAAAATAATAAATAAGTAAATGCAAAAAATATTTAAAAGAAATAAACTCAAGTAAAATAGCTAAAGAAAGCTTGACGTCTTGTCTTTCGTTCGTACGTTCGATTATATATTGTCGGTTTTTCATATTGTTTTTTATATTTTTTTGTTTTTTTTTTTGTTGTCTTCTTCGTAACTCGTCAGCTATTACGTCTTTTTCGTCTCAACTTGAGTGAATTTTTGCTGATGCTGAAATTGTGTAGATTCTGTGTAAAGAGCGATGAGAGCGCATTAAATTCTATTGTCGGTAGTGCAAAAAAAATTTCATATTTCTCTTCTGCTCCGATACAAGCAGTCGTATAT
Organism: Teleopsis dalmanni; assembly: GCF_002237135.1. Lineage (NCBI taxonomy): Eukaryota > Metazoa > Arthropoda > Insecta > Diptera > Diopsidae > Teleopsis > Teleopsis dalmanni. The sequence goes on along the minus strand of NW_024032290.1, from coordinate 8,228 downwards.
TTCAGTCTGCCTCTAACTTGCTACGATTGTGAAAAAGCAAAAAATATAAAAAATAAAAGCAAGTAAAGGAGAAACAAGTAAACATTTGCTACAAATTTTGCCTGGTTGATTCATTGTCGTCGTCGTCGTTGTCGTGTTTAAGTGTTTTACAAGACGTTTCGGTAAATTTTTAACTTTCCTAAGTTTATTAAAAACAGAATTTAAAAAAAATTTAATAAATAAGTAAATGCAAAAAATATTTAAAAGAAATAAACTTAAGTAAAATAGCTAAAGAAAGTTTGACGTCTTGTCTTTCGTTCGTACGTTCGATTATATATTGTCGGTTTTTCATATTGTTTTTTATGCGGTTTTAACTGTTCGTCGCTTTTGTTGTCTTCTTCGTAAATCGTCAGCTATTACGTCTTCTTCGTCTCAACTTGAGTGAATTTTTGCTGAAGCTGCTGGCTGGAGCTAAATTACTTTCTGCAACTTTTAGATAAGGTACGTAATATAAAACAAAACTTAGTTTTGATTATTAAATATAATTTATTTTTTTTTCGTCGCTTTTAAATTTATTTTTTTTGTAGCTAATATTTTTAAATGTTTTTTTTTTTTTTTGTCTTCTATAAATTTACTTTCCGAAACTTTATTTACTTTTCCGTGATTTTTCTCTGTATGCATATGTATCATATATATGTGTGTTTCTACGTATGCATTTACCTTATACTGTAGAAAATATATTTTCTTGTTTAATTTTTATTCATTCTACTATTTGTTCTCTCATAAACATACACAAACATAATTTGATGGATTTCATCATAAATGCAATGTTGTCACATTTCTCAAAATACTTAAATATGTGCAGAATGTTTAAAGAGTATATTACATTTAAAAAAAGTTTTTAGTTTTATTAAACCCAATCATTAACATCTATTAAAAGTTTCTTTTGTTTACATTTGCACACGTGCGTAAAAGCTTTAGTAATTATTTTTTTTATTATCTATTTTGTATAACATTAGTTTTTGTTTAGTGTTTTTTTTATTCTGATCACAATAAAAATTTCTCATTACTATGAAAAAAAATACGAAACATACAAATTAAATAAAAACATTCTCTTAATTCAATATGTCTAAATAATAATAATTCATTAAACAGAATAATATAACAATTTTGCATCATTTGCATAAGGATAAGGAATTATTTGAAAATAATTTCTGTTGTACGAATACGAGAACGAGTACGCGTAATTACCGTACATTGTCTATAAAGTTTTGTTGTAACATTGAAAAAGTATTGTAAATTTTTTGCATTGCTATTTACTGTTATTCACGATTTAAAAAATTTTTGTTGCATTTACCATATTGAGTGGTGCTCGTGTCGGTTATCTTCATTTCTTGAACTTCGAATTTATTACTACATTTTTGGTTTATCATAATCAAACGTAACTGTAAATAAAGAAATTTAACATCAATCGGACTAGAAGAAAAATTGAACGCCCAAAGAATCCCTACTCAACCGCTAATATATTTTCGAGATGGAGTTTCTGGTGGATGAGAAATATATTTCATAAGGGTTTGCAAGGACCACTTGAAGAGGAAGAGTTATATCAGCACCGTAAAGACTTAGATAGTGAACGAGTAACTACAAAGTTTTCGTAAAAACAAGACGGTGCAATAATCCGTTCGCGTAGTTTAACTGCTGTGTATTTTATTTTAGAAGATTTAGTGTTTCCAGCAGAGATCGTAGGCAAACGTATTCGTGCCAAATTTGATGGCACCCAAATTATAAAGGTGCATTTGGATAAGAATCTACAAACGACCATTGAGCACAAAGTAAGTGTTAAATAACACTTATTTCATTAAATCTTTTTTTGCACTTGTGTTTTTTGCTGTTTAAAATTAGTGGTCCAATGTTTCGTTTACGCTTCATTGCTCAAACTGAATTGTAGCTTATTCATATATTGGTAACATTCATCAAATTTAATGAGTGTAGCAATTAACTTGCAGCAATTAATTCAATATGTCTTAATAATAATAATTCATTAAACAGAATAATATAACAATTTTGCATGATTTGCATAAGGATAAGGAATTATTTGAAAATAATTTCTGTTGTACGAATACGAGAACGAGTACGCATAATTACCGTACATTGTCTATAAAGTTTTGTTGTAACATTGAAAAAATATTGTAAATTTTTTGCATTGCTATTTACTGTTAATTCACGATTTAAAAAATTTTTGTTGCATTTACCATATTGAGAGGTGCTCGTGTCGGTTAAATTTAATATTGTATAAAAAAATATTCACTTGATCAAATTTGACACTCAATTTAACATAAAATTCACACATTTTCTTTATGGATTTGTTTTATTGATTTAAATTTCATAATAATAAATAATCTAATAAGGGCCCTCGTAAAGTTGTTCTAAGGGTGTCGGAACGCGATCGATGCGTAGGAATACATACTTGCTCTCTGACAGCTCGCTGGGTACTAAGACTGGTTGTTGACCGTGTCGCAGTCCAGGTTGAGTTCGTACATTACCTAAGTTTCTGCACAGTAACTTTACGAAGTCTGTTTCGCTTGGTTTGATTTTGACTTCTGTCAGCAACTGTACCGGGACTCTGAGAGGGTTGCCGTACTACAACAACAATGGGCTTGGCTGCTTCAGTTGACACTGTGTCTTGAAGTCCACTTAAAGCATGCTACCGAATATCATCAATTTTTTGCTGAAATAAAATATGCCGAGCAATGACTCGTGAAGCGTGATGACATTTTAAATAGCAAATATTCTCAATCGGATTTTGGTCTTGATCAAGGTGAAGCTTTATTACGTGGTATGCAGGATTTACGTGAAGAATTGAATGCTTTTAGTGAAACTGTTGCTAATTTGACCCATCGGGCTCAAACAATTGTTCCAATATATAAAAGACGACAACCGGTAAATAATCAATGCTCTGTACAAGCAATATGTGCTTATAAGCAGCAAGGTCAACTACAAATTGAAAAGGGAGAAACTTGTATCTTGCTCGATAACTCTAGTTGAGTTAAATGGAGAATTCGTAATTCAATAGGACAAGAGGGTTCAATTCCTAGTGCTTGCTTATTAATGCCTCCTCCTGACCAAGAGGCAATTGATGCTGCTGAACGACTTAAACGGTTATTCGATCGTTTTGTGAGCTTATGGCAAAAAAAACATTTACGTCTACGTCAAAATATGATTTTTGCTACAATTCGTGTTGTCAAAGGATGGGACTTTGACCAATTTCTTGCAATGGGTCCAGAACAGCGTACAGCGATACGGCATGCACTCAATGATGACGCAGATAAACTTTTAAGTGAGGGTGATCCAAATGATCCACAATTAAGACGTTTACGCCGTGAAATGGATGAAGTAAATCGTTTATTTGACGAATTTGAAAAACGCGCTAGAGCTGAAGGTAAATTAATTTAATTAAATTAGTTTATTTTTATTTTTTTCGTAGGCGGGGTATATTCACCAATTATAAAAACATTTTATCAAATAACTGTCATACGAACTTAATTTCAATTAAATTTAAGTGTAAATTTTTTACTTGATGTTAGATTGAATACATAAATTTGTTTAGTACGAAAATAGTATTCTCTTCAATAGTGTCTTATTAAAACTATTTCTGTATCGTTTGTGATGAAGAAATTATTTGCCAGCCGTAGAACTCGTGGTACTAAATAAATAATTTTAGCTTAAATTTAATTTTACAGATTTAAAACGTATTCAAATATTTTATTATACTTTTTAGAGGAAAGCAAACAAGTTAGCCGAATCTTCACAGAAGAATGCATTGCAATCAAAGGAAAACTTGAGGACATATTAATCTCAATTCTCGCTTTGGAAATTTACTTTGCTTCATTTCAAGAAGCGCCAAACGAAAATGGATGTGTGTATGCGAGAGTTGTCTGACTACGAGAGAAGGAACAGAGAAAGAGAAAGGGCGAAAAACAATATATTCGCTAATAAATTAATTTATAAAAAATTTGTAATTTATATTACAAATTTTTTTTTAAACAATTATAATAAACTAAATATATATAAGCTTATAATATATATTTGCCCCTTAACAAATATATAACAAAAAATATTTTATGCAAATAAATTTTGCGCGGCAGTTTTTTGCACTTGTCATTTTACTCTTATTCGTATGTGAATTTGATCAAAAATCACTTGCTCTGCTCTCTCACTGCAAGCAAACGGTTCAGTTTCTGTTATTCCTTCTTTCTCTATTTAACAACTTTTTTATATAGTTTTTCGATTTTCGTTTTTGCTGTTGTTTGTTTGCACAGAATAGAACATAAATATTTTAGGCGGCCACCGTCTTGGAAGTCAAGTTATTTGTTTTTGAGGCCGTGCACTACACACTACACACATATGGTGTGTTTGTTAGTTTGTTTAATTTGTTGTGCAAGCGATGTTTGCAAATTTTCTTTTTATCTTCCCTTTCTGTTAGCAGAAGTAGCCAATTTCCTCAAAGAATTACTATTTTGAATCTTAAATTATTATTTGTTAATTTCAGAGCTACCTCAAACAAAATAAATCAAAACTTATATGCTTTGTTAACTAAAAGCCTGCAGTAAATTATTGAAATCCAATGCATTTAAAAATGTACGCATGTACATGTAAATGAACTGCATGTAAAACAAAATTTTTGAACGTGCAGCCAAAAATTGCGACATCAGAAGCACATTAGCCTATACGATATCTAGATATACTATAAAATATTATTATATATTTACATAGCTTCCTTAGCAAAAAAAAAAAAAAATTGATTTTAGAATGACTTTAAAAACTTTATCTAAAGTACATACATATATATTTGATGCATGAATCAAACCTTTTTAGTGGTTCATTGAATTCTTTTTTTATAATAAAATTATTTGCGAATTAATTTAAGGATTAAGTTTGCAGAAAAAAAGATTTTTTTTTTCTTAATAAATTAATAATAGTAAATAATTACACAAATTTACCGGCTAAAAAATTCTTTTATGAGTTCATTTAATTTTTATTTCGACGAAATTCATCGGAATACTCTAGAAATTCATTTAAATCAGTGTCAAAAATGTCTTTAAAATAATTATTTTCTATATATGAAAGTTATTTTCTATGTAAATTGCTATAATTTTTAATTTTATTAAATTATTACATTAGTTTTGCTGATATAATTAATATATAATATATTTTTGAGTTAATTGAATTTTATTAAGTAAAAATTCATTTTCCTGCTTTGCGGGTTTTACTATTTACGTATATTAATAAACTGCAATTAAAAATGATTTAATTCATAAAATTGTAAAAAAATTTAAAAAAAATTATTTAAATAATTTAAATAATTTAAATAATTTAAATAATTTAAATAATTTATATTTATACATGTTATATAAAATTTAAATATTTAAAAAAACTAATAAGCCGAAAAATATATCAATTAAAGTGCATTTCCACAATCCACATTCATTGTGCAGTTTTATAAACTGTAAAACTTCTGCATAACATTTTATTTGTTATTCGAAAGAGAAGGAACGCATATAAATCATACAGTTACTATACTAAACAATTGGTGAGAAGAGCATTGTGGATTGTATTGCATACAAGTCTGCTAATACAATCCAAACAAACTGATTTATATACACGACTTCTCAGTGTTTCAGTTTTATTACGTTTACAGCGTTTGAACAATACGGTCGCGATCTGTAGTGTACGGAAAAATTTTCAGCGAAAATTGAAAATTGTGTGTGAATATTTAAAAATAAATAGTTAAAACATAAATAAATTTGAGTTTATTTAACAATAATTATTGTTTTTATATTCCAAAATAAAATTAAAATTTTGTGATTTTATTATATATAACAATTTGCCGCTAATAAAACTTGCAGCTGACAAACTCTTTTTTCGGTATGTTCAGTGTATAAAACTGCTAGAAACGTACAGAAAATAACAAAATTCATACAATTAAAGTTTGTTTCTATAACATTCGAACATTAAAAGTAATATTTGGAGTATAAATATACAAGTTTAATTTGTTTATTAATAAATAAAAATTAATATTAAAATTTTCATTTATATATTTTTCGAATGTGAGAATGCAAGTTAAACAGCAATTTTTTTTTTATTTTCTCATACATGCTTCTGCTGCATGTATGTACATATGTATGTACATATTCTTGCGCATATGTGCCAGTGAGACAAAAAAGTGACCATACAATTTGTGAAATTTGTTTAAAGGCATAAAGCCAAAAACATATGAAAAATAATATTGTTGTATTAAGAAAAAGCAAAAAATATAAAAAATAAAAGCAAGTAAAGGAGAAACAAGTAAACATCTGCTACAAATTTTGCCTGGTTGATTCCATGTCGTCATCGTCGTTAAAGTGTTTAACAAGACGTTTCGGTAAATTTTTAACTTTCCTAAGTTTATTAAAAACAGAATTTAAAAAAAATTTAATAAATAAGTAAATGCAAAAAATATTTAAAAGAAATAAACTCAAGTAAAATAGCTAAAGAAAGTTTGACGTCTTGTCTTTCGTTCGTACGTTCGATTATATATTGTCGGTTTTTCATATTGTTTTTTTATGAGGTTTTAACTGTTCCTCGCTTTTGTTGTCTTCTTCGTAAATCGTCAGCGCTATTACGTCTTCTTCGTCTCAACTTGAGTGAATTTTTGCTGAAGCTGCTGGCTGGAGCCAAATTACTTTCTGCAACTTTTAGATAAGGTACGCGTAATATAAAACAAAACTTAGTTTTGATTATTAAATATAATTTAATTTTTTGTCGTCGCTTTTAAATTTATTTTTTTTGTAGCTAATATTTTTAAATGTTTTTTTTTTGTTTTTTTTTGTCTTCTATAAATTTACTTTCCGAAACTTTACTTTTCCGTGATTTTTCTCTGTATGCATATGTATCATATATATGTGTGTTTCTACGTATGTATTTATCTTATACTGTAGAAAATATATTTTCTTGCTTAATTTTTATTCATTCTACTATTTGTTCTCTCATAAACATACACAAACATAATTTGATGGATTTCATCATAAATGCAATGTTGTCACATTTCTCAAAATACTTATATATGTGCAGAATGTTTAAAGAGCATATTACATTTAAAAAAAGTTTTTAGTTTTATTAAACCAAATCATTAACATCTATTAAAAGTTTCTTTTGTTTACATTTGCACACGTGCGTAAAAGCTTTAGTAATTATTTTTTTTATTATCTATTTTTGTATAATTAGTTTTGTTTAGTGTTTTTTTTTATCTTGATCAACAATAATAATAATTTTTTCATTACTATGAAAAAAAAATACGAAACTTACCAAATTAAATATAAAAACATTCTTCTTAATTCAATATGTCTAAATTAATTAATAATTCATTAAACAGAATAATATAAAAACAAATTTGCATGATTTGCATAAGGAATATTTGAAAAATAAAGATAATAATAATTATTTGAAAATAATTTCTGTTGTACGAATACGAGAACGAGTACGCATAATTACCGTACATTGTCTATAAAGTTTTGTTGTAACATTGAAAAAATATTGTAAATTTTTTGCATTGCTATTTACTGTTATTCACGATTTAAAAAATTTTTGTTGCATTCACCATATTGAGTGGTGCTCGTGTCGGTTATCTTCATTTCTTGAACTTCGAATTTATTACTACATTTTTGGTTTATCATAACCAAACGTAACTGTAAATAAAGAAATTTAACATGAATCGGACTAGAAGAAAAATTGAACGCCCAAAGAATCCCTACTCAACCGGTAATATATTTTCGAGATGGAGTTTCTGGTGGATGAGAAAAATATTTCATAAGGGTTTGCAAGGACCACTTGAAGAGGAAGAGTTATATCAGCACCGTAAAGACTTAGATAGTGAACGAGTAACTACAAAGTTTTCGTAAAAACAAGACGGTGCAATAATCCGTTCGCGTAGTTTAACTGCTGTGTATTTTATTTTAGAAGATTTAGTGTTTTCAGCAGAGATCGTAGGCAAACGTATTCGTGCCAAATTGGATGGCACCCAAATTATATATAAAGGTGCATTTGGATAAGAATCTACAAACGACCATTGAGCACAAAGTAAGTGTTAAATAACACTTATTTCATTAAATCTTTTTTTGCGCTTGTGTTTTTTGCTGTTTAAAATTAGTGGTCCAATGTTTCGTTTACGCTTCATTGCTCAAACTGAATTGTAGCTTATTCATATATTGGTA
>NW_024032289.1:0-10946 GCF_002237135.1 Teleopsis dalmanni | reverse complement strand
ATATATAATCGAACGTACGTACGAAAGACAAGACGTCAAGCTTTCTTTAGCTATTTTACTTAAGTTTATTTCTTTTAAATATTTTTTTTTATTTACTTATTTGTTAAATTTTTTTTAAATTCTGTTTTTAATAAACTTAGGAAAGTTAAAAATTTACCGAAACGTCTTGTTAAACACTTCAACGACGACGACGACAATGAATCAACCAGGCAAAATTTGTAGCAAATGTTTACTTGTTTCTCCTTTACTTGTTTTTATTTTTTATATTTTTTGCTTTTTCTTAATACAACAATATTTTAACTTTATAATTTTTTAAATAAGATTCGACTTTTCGAACAAAAAAAAATTCCAGCACACGTTCACAATCGTAGCAAGTTAGAGGCAGACTGAAATATACGACTGCTTGTATCGGAGCAGAAGAGAAATATGAAATTTTTTTTTGCACTTCCGACAATAGAATTTAATGCGCTCTCATCGCTCTTTACACAGAATCTACACAATTTCACGCCCAACCAACCAACTAACCAACCACCTTATATGATTAATAATTTTGACCTTAGGCATTGAAAAATATATGCCGGTAGATTAAATGTAAAACTCTTTGCAACAAAGATTTTATTTACAAACATATATACATACATGTGAACATATGTATATAAGCATACATATGTTTACTTGTGTATAAAGAAAGGTGATAAATTTTTGAAGATTATAAGCAAATATACATAAAAATATAAATTTGGAATATAAGAAAGATAAATTTTGATAAACTCCATCTCGAAAATATATTAGCGGTTGAGTAGGGATTCTTTGGGCGTTCAATTTTTCTTCTAGTCCGATTCATGTTAAATTTCTTTATTTACAGTTACGTTTGATTATGATAAACCAAAAATGTAGTAATAAATTCGAAGTTCAAGAAATGAAGATAACCGACACGAGCACCACTCAATATGGTAAATGCAACAAAAATTTTTTAAATAGTGAATAATAGTAAATAGCAATGCAAAAAATTTACAATATTTTTTCAATGTTACAACAAAACTTTATAGACAATGTACGGTAATTACGCGTACTCGTTCTCGTATTCGTACAACAGAAATTATTTTCAAATAATTCCTTATGCAAATCATGCAAAATTGTTATATTATTCTGTTTAATGAATTATTATTATTTAGAACATATTGAATTAGGAATGTTTTATTTAATTGTATGTTCGTATTTTTTTTCATAGTAATGAAAATTTTTATTGTGATCAGAATAAAAAAACACTAAAACAAAAACTAATGTTATACAAAATAGATAATAAAAAAAATAATTACTAAAGCTTTACGCACGTGTGCAAATGTAAACAAAAGAAACTTTTAATAGATGTTAATGATTGGGTTTAATAAAACTAAAAACTTTTTTTAACTGTAATATGCTCTTTAAACATTCTGCACATATATAAGTATTTTGAGAAATGTGACAACATTGCATTTATGATGAAATCCATCAAATTATGTTTGTGTATGTTTATGAGAGAACAAATAGTAGAATGAATAAAAATTAAGCAAGAAAATATATTTTCTACAGTATAAGATAAATACATACGTAGAAACACACATATATATGATACATATGCATACAGAGAAAAATCACGGAAAAGTAAAGTTTCGGAAAGTAAATTTATAGAAGACAAAAAAAAACAAAAAAAAAACATTTAAAAATATTAGCTACAAAAAAAATAAATTTAAAAGCGACGACAAAAAATTAAATTATATTTAATAATCAAAACTAAGTTTTGTTTTATATTACGCGTACCTTATCTAAAAGTTGCAGAAAGTAATTTGGCTCCAGCCAGCAGCTTCAGCAAAAATTCACTCAAGTTGAGAGGAAGAAGACGTAATAGCGCTGACGATTTACGAAGAAGACAACAAAAGCGAGGAACAGTTAAAACCTCATAAAAAAACAATATGAAAAACCGACAATATATAATCGAACGTACGAACGAAAGACAAGACGTCAAGCTTTCTTTAGCTATTTTACTTGAGTTTATTTCTTTTAAATATTTTTTGCATTTACTTATTTATTAAATTTTTTTTAAATTCTGTTTTTAATAAACTTAGGAAAGTTAAAAATTTACCGAAACGTCTTGTTAAACACTTTAACGACGACGACGACGACGACATGGAATCAACCAGGCAAAATTTGTAGCAGATGTTTACTTGTTTCTCCTTTACTTGCTTTTATTTTTTATATTTTTTGCTTTTTCTTAATACAACAATATTTTAACTTTATAATTTTTTAAATAAGATTCCACAGATTTCATTTTTTAAGACGTGACTTATTAATTATTATTTTATATATATATTTTAATTATCTTACATATATAGTATCGAATGTACGATAAATTCGAACTTAACAGACTTTTCGAACAAAAAAAATTCCAGCACACGTTCACAATCGTAGCAAGTTAGAGGCAGACTGAAATATACGACTGCTTGTATCGGAGCAGAAGAGAAATATGAAATTTTTTTTTTGCACTACCGACAATAGAATTTAATGCGCTCTCATCGCTCTTTACACAGAATCTACACAATTTCACGCCCAACCAACCAACTAACCAACCACCTTATATGATTAATAATTTTGACCTTAGGCATTGAAAAATATATGCCGGTAGATTAAATGTAAAACTCTTTGCAACAAAGATTTTATTTACAAACATATATACATACATGTGAACATATGTATATAAGCATACATATGTTTACTTGTGTATAAAGAAAGGTGATAAATTTTTGAAGATTATAAGCAAATATACATAAAAATATAAATTTGGAATATAAGAAAGATAAATTTTGATAAACTCCATCTCGAAAATATATTAGCGGTTGAGTAGGGATTCTTTGGGCGTTCAATTTTTCTTCTAGTCCGATTCATGTTAAATTTCTTTATTTACAGTTACGTTTGATTATGATAAACCAAAAATGTAGTAATAAATTCGAAGTTCAAGAAATGAAGATAACCGACACGAGCACCACTCAATATGGTAAATGCAACAAAAATTTTTTAAATCGTGAATAACACTAAATAGCAATGCAAAAAATTTACAATACTTTTTCAATGTTACAACAAAACTTTATAGACAATGTACGGTAATTACGCGTACTCGTTCTCGTATTCGTACAACAGAAATTATTTTCAAATAATTCCTTATGAAAATCATGCAAAATTGTTATATTATTCTGTTTAATGAATTATTATTATTAAGACATATTGAATTAATTGCTGCAAGTTAATTGCTACACTCATTAAATTTGATGAATGTTACCAATATATGAATAAGCTACAATTCAGTTTGAGCAATGAAGCGTAAACGAAACATTGGACCACTAATTTTAAACAGCAAAAAACACAAGTGCAAAAAAAGATTTAATGAAATAAGTGTTATTTAACACTTACTTTGTGCTCAATGGTCGTTTGTAGATTCTTATCCAAATGCACCTTTATAATTTGGGTGCCATCCAATTTGGCACGAATACGTTTGCCTACGATCTCTGCTGGAAACACTAAATCTTCTAAAATAAAATACACAGCAGTTAAACTACGCGAACGGATTATTGCACCGTCTTGTTTTTACGAAAACTTTGTAGTTACTCGTTCACTATCTAAGTCTTTACGGTGCTGATATAACTCTTCCTCTTCAAGTGGTCCTTGCAAACCCTTATGAAATATATTTCTCATCCACCAGAAACTCCATCTCGAAAATATATTAGCGGTTGAGTAGGGATTCTTTGGGCGTTCAATTTTTCTTCTAGTCCGATTGATGTTAAATTTCTTTATTTACAGTTACGTTTGATTATGATAAACCAAAAATGTAGTAATAAATTCGAAGTTCAAGAAATGAAGATAACCGACACGAGCACCACTCAAATATGGTAAATGCAACAAAAATTTCTTAAATCGTGAATAACAGTAAATAACAATGCAAAAAATTTACAATATTTTTTCAATGTTACAACAAAACTTTATAGACAATGTACGGTAATTATGCGTACTCGTTCTCGTATTCGTACAACAGAAATTATTTTCAAATAATTCCTTATCCTTATGCAAATCATGCAAAATTGTTATATTATTCTGTTTAATGAATTATTATTATTAAGACATATTGAATTAATTGCTGCAAGTTAATTGCTACACTCATTAAATTTGATGAATGTTACCAATATATGAATAAGCTACAATTCAGTTTGAGCAATGAAGCGTAAACGAAACATTGGACCACTAATTTTAAACAGCAAAAAACACAAGCGCAAAAAAAGATTTAATGAAATAAGTGTTATTTAACACTTACTTTGTGCTCAATGGTCGTTTGTAGATTCTTATCCAAATGCACCTTTATATATAATTTGGGTGCCATCCAATTTGGCACGAATACGTTTGCCTACGATCTCTGCTGGAAACACTAAATCTTCTAAAATAAAATACACAGCAGTTAAACTACGCGAACGGATTATTGCACAGTCTTGTTTTTACGAAAACTTTGTAGTTACTCGTTCACTATCTAAGTCTTTACGGTGCTGATATAAGTCTTCCTCTTCAAGTGGTCCTTGCAAACCCTTATGAAATATTTTTTTCATCCACCAGAAACTCCATCTCGAAAATATATGAGCGGTTGAGTAGGGATTCTTTGGGCGTTCAATTTTTCTTCTAGTCCGATTCATGTTAAATTGTAGTAATAAATTCGAAGTTCAAGAAATGAAGATAACCGACACGAGCACCACTCAATATGATAAATGCAACAAAAATTTTTTAAATCGTGAATAACAGTAAATAGCAATGCAAAAAATTTACAATATTTTTTCAATGTTACAACAAAACTTTATAGACAATGTACGGTAAAATTACGCGTACTCGTATTCGTACAACAGAAATTATTTTCAAATAATTCCTTATGCAAATCATGCACGAAATCCACGTCGTAGTAAAAGAGAAACAATAATTGAGCTTTACTATCGAAAACAAACATCACAGAAACATTCACAGAAATAAAAAAAACACCCTACAGAGTTAAGGAACTGTTGCGCTAACGCTACCAATTGCCAGATATCGTCGATCCGACGATATCTATAAACAAAAAAATAATCAAATCACCCTGACAAAAATGGTCATTTAAAAATTGTGTTGGTTAAGGTGGTGATAATAACAAATGGTTGCTCTTGTGGATCTTGGTGCGTAATGGTATCAACAAGATTCTTTATAGTTCACTTAACTTCGACCGCAAAGTAGCCTCGTCTCTCCAGGATATTAAAATGCAAACCCGTACAAAACCGATACTTTTTGATATGAGTATCGGTATTTGACAATATCAAGATCAGCACTAAAAAATACTGGAGTGTTGTACTCAAAAAAGCACTTCTCGGTGAATGGTTGAAAATAGATTTATAGGTTTATATATAGGTTCTACATGTTTATTTGCATACAAGGGGTAGTTCATTTGTTGACGACTCCAAGAAAATAATTCGAGATCCATTGTTATGTCTCCTATACAAGATCCTAAACAGCATTACCTAAATTATATATATAATAATTGTATATGTATTCGTACAGCTCATTCCACTATAAGTACAATTAACTAAAAATAATTAATAGCATTTTTGTGAAATTTAACATTTTACAGTTAATCAATGTATTTATATATTTTATATACGTAATATTGAAAATAGACAATTCTACGACGACATTATTTTTTGCTTTTGCTTTTATTAATAGTTGTTTTTTCTTTCGTTTTGTTAGTTGTTTTTTTTCCTTTTGATATAGCTGGTTGCTTTTTGACTGACGTAGCTTTCACATACTCGTCGTGTAAGTGCTTATTTACTTTTGTAGTTGTATATGTGTCTGCGTGTGTGTTGCTGCAGTAATAGTGTTTCTTGTCGTCAATAAGCTTATAAGTATGAAAAGTTCAATATAATTTAATCAATTCAGGGGAAAAAGAAAAGCAATAAAAATCAAGCTTGGTTTTTTTTTTTGAATTCTGCAAATATATAACACATATTTAAAATGATAGAAATATACGCTTGCTTGTTACATATTAACTTCGAACCACGGAAAAGCATAAGAGCAGTAATTATTGTACAAAACAACAAAGCATGCTGCTGGCTGGTATGCTTAGCTCGCCGCTACTAGTGACGCGACGGACAATAGAAGCAACAAAAACAAAACATAAATATGCTAAAGAAATAACAAATTTTTACCGGTACACCAGCTGTTTTCAATGACGAATTGAAAGCAGCTGATGTTGTTGTTATTGTTGTTAGTATTGTTTTGTTTGCTGCTGTTGCCTGTGCTGTTACTAATGTAGTTGTTGTGGTTGTTTTTGCTTTTTATGTGTAGTAGATGTCACAAAAATGTTAATGACATTTCGAGTGCACTTTAGTTTTTTTTAAAGGTAATTAAAAAAAAAACATAAGATGAAAATATTATGAAATAGTGTAAAAAGCAGAAACAAAAAACAAATGTATTAAAAATATGTAGAAAATCAGTATTTATTTTTGCTAAAATTACAATTTCTTTTCTCTTTATAGTTACTAAATCTTAGAATAGTAAGAGGAGATGGAAATATATATAAGTACATTAAAATAATAACAAAAACAGACGATAAAGTTTCTGACTTTTGCTTAAACAACAAAAGCAGTAAGTAATGTTAATAATTTATTAAAAAAAATTACAATTATTGTAGATATTGCACTGATGAAATAATTAAATTTACACAAAATTATATTTAAAAAGAATTTGTATTCAGTTATTTGTTATTTGTTACAACGTTTTATTATATAAAATATATAACAAGGCAAGATACATTCATTGATACATATACAGAGATACATTCATACATTTCATTGAATGTATCTTGCCTTGTTATATATTTTATATAATGAAACGTTGTAACAAATAACTGAATATAAATTCTTCTTTAAATATAATTTTATGCAAGTTAGTTACCAGAAGCATATAAATTCAACTAGTATTAAATTAGTCACCAAAAGTAACGAGCGAAGAGTTTAATTCAAGTCTAACTAGTATGAAACTAATGTGATAAGAAGTAATAATTGATAGAAATATTAAAAGCATTCACGAGAAAAGCTAGATTGTCTATAAGGATGAGATACTTTCAGTTAGTAAGTAACAAGTTGTTTATTTTATATATAAGAAACTCTAACGAGTAAAGTTATTACTCTATCAAATTGAAACACTCGTTGATTGGTTGGTTGCAGTGGCAGATCAGCAGTTTTTTTTTCTAAAAATTTAAAGTTTAATAGATCTTTTACCCATCAACAGTCTGAGAAATTGCTAAAATAGTACTTCTTTAAAAACGTATTTCTTCTGGAGAGTAATGAAACTCTGTTTCGAGAGTATATAAAAAACATACAAAAATTCTAACGAGTTAAGTACTTCTTAGTTTATACAAACCAACCAGATGAATGCATATCACAACTTTCATAAAAAAAACAAATTGCTATAGCATAAAATTGATATATAACAAAATATTACGTCTAATTTAGCTGCTTTTAAGAACGGCCGAGTCTACATTCCGAAACCACACGTTGAGTTCGACATACAAGTACTTTCCACTACCGACACACAGCGATTCCTGCCCACTACCACAACAGTTTACTTAGCTAAATACGTTTTGTATTACAAGTAAGGTTTCGATCAAGAAGGAAGTGAGAGAGATCATTGTTCTTATAAATTCATATATTTCCCCAAAGATGTAATTTAGACAACTCTAGAAAATATCTTAGAAATGCACGATCTACTAATAGTTGAACATGAATTAAATATAAAATGAAATTTTCATTGATAAATTTTAAAACTTCTTAAATGGATGCATACCATTTTATTTAGGAGTACGAATTAATTTGAGATTAATGGAATTTAAATTGAATTCAATCAGAATCAAGGTGAAGAATCTGACCACTAAATTGTGGCGGTCGATTGGATTTAAGTTTTCGTAAGTATTGTGGCTGAAACACAGATGGGCGATAAAGCTGCAGTTAGTGCATTTATGCGTCATACAAGTTACTACATATACTCTTAATCTTAATAGAGCTAAGACAGATTATGTTGCAGGGGGAAGACATCGATCTTTCTGGGAGTTATTAGACGGAGATTTATTAAGAGTTATATCAATATATGTTGCTATATTCATGATATAAATAAAGGAGTCGGTGAATGCATTTTGGAGGGAGCACTCTACTACACATGATATCTTTGGGTTGCAACACGTAAGCGGATATTTCATGAACAACAGTTGGATACTTTTAAGATAAGCATTCTAGATTCTGTATAAAGATGATCAATATGAAATTGCAATCCGCAGAGTCGTGTTATGACAGGATTGTAATTGAAAAAAAAATACACAATATAGTCATATTGTTTTTTTATTTTAAAAAAAATTACCATTCGAACATAGATTAGTTGGTAGCCCATAATTGTCCGAACAAAGAGCTTTCACTGTATCACTTCACAACTAAGTAAGTGAATAAACTTTTATGACAAAGAAACAGAATCGGTCAGACCAACGTTTTATTATTCTTTCCTTTTATTATCCTTTCCTTATTAAGAAGGAAAACATAATAAATAATTTTCAAAAGTAAAGAGTATTGATAACCCTTTTCAATTCACTGTAATAGACAGCTGTTAAGGCATAACCATATGATCACAAAATAAATACTACAAGGGTTAAAATAAATAGAAATGTAAAAGAGTGTAAATAGGAGTGTAAAAAGTAGATCACAAGAAATTAACATTATTGGTATTTTATTTTTATATAAACATTTGGAATATTAGATATTATAAGAATATATGATTGTATAAGAAAAATAATTTTAAATGCATTAGTAGAACTTAATTTTTCAATCAAAAAAAAATAAAATAAAATCAATTAAATATTTCCTACTTCACTGTATTTCATTTAAGAAGTTTTAAAACTCCATTGCACAAATTAAAAAATTTTTCATTTTTATTAAGGAGTGAAAAAATGCAATATAAAATAAAATAAAGTAACATTAAAAATAATGACAGTCTATCATGTGTTTTCATTGTTGCTCGCATCCCACATCACCATTTATGGGAGCACAAAACAGAAAAAAAAGCAACTGACAAGAAGAGCAATGACAAAAAAGAACATTATTGTATGTACCAAAAGCAAAACACGAGAAAAAGTGGCGTCACTTTCTTCCAGTGCTCGTTGGAATGGAATACTCATTCGAATACAGAAACAGAAACACCAAAAACATATGAAACGAATTGATAAAGGAAACGCGCAAACAGAACAGGCATAAGCAGCAACCGCATGGAAATATGAGCGACACACAACACACCTTTCTGTACCTTGTTTTTGTGTACAATTTGTTTTGTGCACAATCAACGTAAAATCTGCATAACAAAGAAAGACAGTAAAATATTTTCCACATTCTTGAGTTTTGTCTTCAACTCCGTACTCTTTTTAATTTACTCTTTTGCGTACAAGCAGTGCGAGAATAGACAAGAAATTTGTGTGTTCTGTAGCAGTGCAGAACACACAGATGGTTTACCGCCAGGCTGCAGCAGCAGCAAACGAAGAGTATGTTCAAAAATACAATACCGAAACAAACAAACAAAAATCAATAATATGCAGTTTTAGTTGTTTTAAAACATAAAATTGTGTGAAATATTTTCTTCATTTAAGAACACATTTAATTCATTTTCAATCCACAAATACAAATAATAAAAATAAGATAAAAAATTGTAAACTTACTGCAATTCATCATCCAACTCTTCGGCGCTGTTATAGTCAACGGTACCCAATATGACTTCCTCGGTTTTTATGGTTACAGGAATAGACATTGTGTTTTATTTTAAACAATTAAATATATCCCTGCGAAATATTTAAATATACTTTATTTATATACTTTATTTGATGTATTAAATTTTATATTATGTATTCACAAAAATAATTTAAATATACACATATATGTATATTGTAGAAAAAAAGAACAATATATTTATAAATTTAATAGAAAAAAAAAAACACGTGTTTTTATAAAAGTTGGTTACTTGCGTTATTTTTACGTTTTTATAGCAACTTTTAATTTGCATTCATAATATTTAATTAATTTTTTACTCAATATTTGAAAAAAAAAATTTTTTTAAATAAAACTAACAAAAACAGAAATCAGCGGTAGAGCTATTATTTTTCATATGTTTTTGGCTTTATGCCTTTGAACAAATTTCACAAATTGTATGGTCACTTTTTTGTCTCACTGGCACATATGCGCAAGAATATGTACATGACATGCAGCAGAAGCATGTATGAGAAAATAAAAAAAAATTGCTGTTTAACTTGCATTCACATTCGAAAAATATATAAATGAAAATTTTAATATTAATTTTTATTTATTAATAAACAAATTAAACTTGTATATTTATACTCCAAATATTACTTTTAATGTTCGAATGTTATAGAAACAAACTTTAATTGTATGAATTTTGTTATTTTCTGTACGTTTCTAGCAGTTTTATACACTGAACATACCGAAAAAAGAGTTTGTCAGCTGCAAGTTTTATTAGCGGCAAATTGCTATATATAATAAAATCACAAAATTTTAATTTTATTTTGGAATATAAAAACAATAATTATTGTTAAATAAACTCAAATTTATTTATGTTTTAACTATTTATTTTTAAATATTCACACACAATTTCCAATTTTCGCTGAAAATTTTTCCGTACACTACAGATCGCGACCGTATTGTTCAAACGCTGTAAACGTAATAAAACTGAAACACTGAGAAGTCGTGTATATAAATCAGTTTGTGTGGATTGTATTAGCAGACTTGTATGCAATACAATCCACAATGCTCTTCTCACCAATTGTTTAGTATAGTAACTGTATGATTTATATGCGTTCCTTCTCTTTT
>NW_024032288.1:0-10961 GCF_002237135.1 Teleopsis dalmanni | reverse complement strand
GGAGCATATTTTGAAGGAAGATAAAATAAATATTGATGAAGATTAAGAATTTTGCGTTTTATTTAAAATTTCCGGAAACTTTTCGGTCACAATGTATTCAACAACAGAGATACAAATGGACAAAATCTATACCAAACTTAGAAGTTGGTCAACTAGTCCTATTGAAAGACGAAACATTAATATCATCGAGGTGGCCTCTAGGCCGAGTTATAGAAGTTCATAAAGGAACAGATGGCTTAACCCGAGTTGCTACAATTAAAACCCAAAAGGGGATAGTAAAACGTACAATCCAAAAAATATGTCTTCTACCAATCACTGATAATGTAAAAGAAGGTCATATTCCGTTAAACCAGGAGAAGTTCCCAAAATTATTTAAAGAAGCAACATTAATCAAAGCAGAATCAGACACTCAAAATATGTTACCATTTGGAAACACTATTAGAAATAAAGAAGTAGTTTCGACAAAGTCTACTGCAGGAGATCCTAAAACGCGACGACAATGGTTATCGGCTAGGCAATCAAAATCGACAGTTCTTGCTATATTTTTGGCATATCTCACATTAGGAACTACATTAGCAACACCCACTATAACATATCCCGAATCAGGATTATTCATTGAAGGATTAGGCAAAGCAAAAATACAAAGAGGAACACTTAGAACCACTATCACATTTCCAATCCGTGACATAATTCAACATCAAAGGAACGTTAATAACACCATAAAACAATTAACAATGTTGTGTACCAAGTCAAGGGCTGTCAATCCTTATATACAATGTGACGATTTAGTTTCCAATTTAAGTCATGAAGGGCGCATCTTAAGAACAACCATTGATCGATTGTTGACGGCAGAATCATCAGTTACAAGAAGTCCCCGAGGAATATTAGGTACAGTGTTAACAACACTTTTTGGTGTAAACGATGAAGTGTATCACGACATTGAAACGTTGGATCAAAATCAGAAATTATTGATCCAAAATACTAAATCAAATGCTAGAATCATGATATCCACAATAGCGGCAGTAAACAACACAGAAACTAAAATCATCAACAAAATCAACAGCTTTAGTAAAAGACTAAACGAAGGATTGCAGGCTATTAGTCAGATGCAAGGTTGGCATGATATCGGAGAAGGAAATAAACTGAATATATATGTACTTAATTCATATATAATGGCATCCAATTACATTCGAGAAGTAGAATCAAAATATAATAAGATCTTCAATGTATATTTAAAACGCAGTCATATTTATGAATTCCTTTCGCATGATGAAATCAATGATATTATAACTCGATGTTCCTCAAAAATTGGACCAGAAATTTATGTCTTACCAATCCCGATGAACAGATTGGAATATGTTCGAGATACTGACAACGTTATAATTTATGGTTATTTCACAATCAGCGATATAGAAGAATATGAAATCATTAGATTCAACACGATTCCAGAAAGAATTAATGATAATATATATCAAGAAATCGAATTGTTAACATCCACATTTGGCATCAATTATAGCAGTAAAAAATATTTTGACGTTACTATCAGCCAAATGGAGACTGCAACCAAGCTGAATAATGGTACTAGGTAACTTCATCCAACAATATTTTACAACATTGACGAGAGTTCCAATTGTGTAATTAAGCAATTGTATAATAAATTAACATTCGATAACTGTCCGTCAAAAAGATTTCAAGTTATACAACCAGTTTGGAAAGAGCTTTGGACGCCCAATGCTTGGATATTCATTACACCAAATTTAACGACAATTCATGTAATTTGTCATATTGAACGTGAAGAAGTAGTTCTGAATTATACGGGAATCATTCATATCTCTCCAGATTGTGTAATACATTCTAAGACTATTCAACTGGAAGGAAGAATGATGAAAGAATTTCAATCAATCACACACCACGTTAAACCAATCAGCATGCAAAACATTTCAATACCTGACAGTAGAATGCATAAAATTACAAATGAAACCGTTATCCCATTGGTGCAAGATTTATCAACTATGCTTTTGTACTCCGCAAGGGATGCTCAAGACAACATGGACCAAGTCAACGAAATATCTTGGAAAACAATAATGACTCATCAATATTGAAAGAAATGGGTCATCGGGGCTACAGCTATAATAATAATCATATTCGTTGGAGTCTTATATTACATGTGTTACATTAAACCGAGAATACCATCAACATCAGCCAATAATCATACATCACCGTCCACTTACGATGTCGCTTGGTCTTGCACATAAACAACAACCTGCTGAGGCTAACAATTCTAGACCAACTCGTAATACCAACGCAGAGCCGGCATAATGTTGACGAATCAACAAAAAATTAAGAACTAGGTCATGAGTTAATCGCTCACACCTGTTGCTTAATTTCTTGGTTGACGAATCAACAAAAAGTAAAAATTAGGTCATAAGTAAAGCATTCGCAACTATTGCTTATTAAGCAATTTGTGCGAATTAAGCAATAAGTTATTTTATTTATTGTATGTTTTGCAATTACGGTTGCATTTTATTTTGTATAAAAGAACAAATCAATTTAAATAAAATCAGTTGTTGAAAGTAAATCAACGTCTCACCAATCATTTATTGTTTCCCCCCACCAGTGGTAAGGGACATAAAGATTGTTAATGAACATTCTTGTTCAAACATAACGTTTTTAAAGTTGATATCGTTAATAAAAGCACTTTGTTTTTGATATTCTTACGGTAGTTGGTATTCAACAACAATGTATTCAACAACAGAGATACAAATGGACAAAATCTATACCAAACTTAGAAGTTGGTCAACTAGTCCTATTGAAAGACGAAACATTAATATCATCGAGGTGGCCTCTAGGCCGAGTTATAGAAGTTCATAAAGGAACAGATGGCTTAACCCGAGTTGCTACAATTAAAACCCAAAAGGGGATAGTAAAACGTACAATCCAAAAAATATGTCTTCTACCAATCACTGATAATGTAAAAGAAGGTCATATTCCGTTAAACCAGGAGAAGTTCCCAAAATTATTTAAAGAAGCAACATTAATCAAAGCAGAATCAGACACTCAAAATATGTTACCATTTGGAAACACTATTAGAAATAAAGAAGTAGTTTCGACAAAGTCTACTGCAGGAGATCCTAAAACGCGACGACAATGGTTATCGGCTAGGCAATCAAAATCGACAGTTCTTGCTATATTTTTGGCATATCTCACATTAGGAACTACATTAGCAACACCCACTATAACATATCCCGAATCAGGATTATTCATTGAAGGATTAGGCAAAGCAAAAATACAAAGAGGAACACTTAGAACCACTATCACATTTCCAATCCGTGACATAATTCAACATCAAAGGAACGTTAATAACACCATAAAACAATTAACAATGTTGTGTACCAAGTCAAGGGCTGTCAATCCTTATATACAATGTGACGATTTAGTTTCCAATTTAAGTCATGAAGGGCGCATCTTAAGAACAACCATTGATCGATTGTTGACGGCAGAATCATCAGTTACAAGAAGTCCCCGAGGAATATTAGGTACAGTGTTAACAACACTTTTTGGTGTAAACGATGAAGTGTATCACGACATTGAAACGTTGGATCAAAATCAGAAATTATTGATCCAAAATACTAAATCAAATGCTAGAATCATGATATCCACAATAGCGGCAGTAAACAACACAGAAACTAAAATCATCAACAAAATCAACAGCTTTAGTAAAAGACTAAACGAAGGATTGCAGGCTATTAGTCAGATGCAAGGTTGGCATGATATCGGAGAAGGAAATAAACTGAATATATATGTACTTAATTCATATATAATGGCATCCAATTACATTCGAGAAGTAGAATCAAAATATAATAAGATCTTCAATGTATATTTAAAACGCAGTCATATTTATGAATTCCTTTCGCATGATGAAATCAATGATATTATAACTCGATGTTCCTCAAAAATTGGACCAGAAATTTATGTCTTACCAATCCCGATGAACAGATTGGAATATGTTCGAGATACTGACAACGTTATAATTTATGGTTATTTCACAATCAGCGATATAGAAGAATATGAAATCATTAGATTCAACACGATTCCAGAAAGAATTAATGATAATATATATCAAGAAATCGAATTGTTAACATCCACATTTGGCATCAATTATAGCAGTAAAAAATATTTTGACGTTACTATCAGCCAAATGGAGACTGCAACCAAGCTGAATAATGGTACTAGGTAACTTCATCCAACAATATTTTACAACATTGACGAGAGTTCCAATTGTGTAATTAAGCAATTGTATAATAAATTAACATTCGATAACTGTCCGTCAAAAAGATTTCAAGTTATACAACCAGTTTGGAAAGAGCTTTGGACGCCCAATGCTTGGATATTCATTACACCAAATTTAACGACAATTCATGTAATTTGTCATATTGAACGTGAAGAAGTAGTTCTGAATTATACGGGAATCATTCATATCTCTCCAGATTGTGTAATACATTCTAAGACTATTCAACTGGAAGGAAGAATGATGAAAGAATTTCAATCAATCACACACCACGTTAAACCAATCAGCATGCAAAACATTTCAATACCTGACAGTAGAATGCATAAAATTACAAATGAAACCGTTATCCCATTGGTGCAAGATTTATCAACTATGCTTTTGTACTCCGCAAGGGATGCTCAAGACAACATGGACCAAGTCAACGAAATATCTTGGAAAACAATAATGACTCATCAATATTGAAAGAAATGGGTCATCGGGGCTACAGCTATAATAATAATCATATTCGTTGGAGTCTTATATTACATGTGTTACATTAAACCGAGAATACCATCAACATCAGCCAATAATCATACATCACCGTCCACTTACGATGTCGCTTGGTCTTGCACATAAACAACAACCTGCTGAGGCTAACAATTCTAGACCAACTCGTAATACCAACGCAGAGCCGGCATAATGTTGACGAATCAACAAAAAATTAAGAACTAGGTCATGAGTTAATCGCTCACACCTGTTGCTTAATTTCTTGGTTGACGAATCAACAAAAAGTAAAAATTAGGTCATAAGTAAAGCATTCGCAACTATTGCTTATTAAGCAATTTGTGCGAATTAAGCAATAAGTTATTTTATTTATTGTATGTTTTGCAATTACGGTTGCATTTTATTTTGTATAAAAGAACAAATCAATTTAAATAAAATCAGTTGTTGAAAGTAAATCAACGTCTCACCAATCATTTATTGTTTCCCCCCACCAGTGGTAAGGGACATAAAGATTGTTAATGAACATTCTTGTTCAAACATAACGTTTTTAAAGTTGATATCGTTAATAAAAGCACTTTGTTTTTGATATTCTTACGGTAGTTGGTACTTTGATATCTTGCTGCGATGCGTTGTTTCTTGCTTTAGTTCTTGCTGTGCTGTCTTGGTGCTACATCTGCTGTCAACTGCGACGCTTTGTTTCTCGCTTTACTTCTCGCTGCGCTGTCTTGCAGCTACATCTGCTGTCAACGCTTTGCTGTTTTTTGATTGCGTTTTGGTTTTACGTATTTTTCTAAAATTTGTGCATCCTTTGCTACGCTACTTTTGGTTCTTGTCGCTGCTGTGCTGCTGCGTTCGATTTATTTCAGTGTAATTATTGTTGCGTGTTATTTTCTCTATTTTCGATATATCAATTGTTCACAATATTTTGATTTTTGCATCTACGGCAATTTAATTGGATTTTAGTATGGCTACTGAACTAAAACAGCAATGTGCTAACTCGAAGAAGAATATTACTCGGATCAGGAATATCATAGAACGAAATGCAAAATCAGACACAATGATTTAATCGCCTATTGAATTAAAATGCCGTTTAGGCATTTTGGAATCGTACTTCACGTAGCTAATGAGCTATCAAACTCGAATTGAAGAATTGGACATAATGAGACATAATGAGAGGCAGCAATGAGAAACAGCAATGTGCTAACACGAAGAAGAATATTACTCGGATCAGGAATATCATAGAACGAAATGCAAAATCAGACACAATGGTTTTATCGCCTATTGAATTAAAATGCAGTTTAGGCATTTTGGAATCGTACTTCACGCAGCTAATGAGCTATCAAACTCGAATTGAAGAATTGGACAGAATGAGAGGCGAGCTTAAGGATCTATATGTCAACATCAAAACATCTATTTAAGAGGGTCATCAAATACGAGATTGCCACCGTTCAAAATTGCCGTCGTTTAGTGGAACATACTCCGAATACAAAAATTTTATTTCGTCTTTTAATCAAATCATTGTCATATATTGAAAAATTTAATCATTTGTTAAACTGTTTACATGGACAAGCATTGAATACCGTAAAGGCTTTTCAAGTTAGTAACGAAAATTATCCAAAAGCACTTCAGAGATTGAAATCCCGCTATGATAATAGCAGTTTCATTTTTATGAAAAATATTGCTTCACTGTTTGAATTGCCACATATATCAAAGCAAAGTTGTAGCCATCTTAGAAGTCTGGTTGACAATGTGTCTGCAATCTACGATTCGTTGCGTTCAATTGGCTCCGACAAACAAACTACAAATGCAATTGTTCACGGTTTCATCATATAATGCTTCATCGAGCTCAAAATACATCAAGTACATTTTTGTTATCGCCAGCACCTCAACGATGCAAACTACATCAGCTACAAATACACAAATACAAGGATAAAACACAAAACCTCGACTAATATAAAATCTTGCCTTGCTGATTTCGAAATTCCACTTGATTTTTGAATCACTTCTCATATTTTGTACCAGCATCAATCACAAATTGATATTTCTTCTTGGAATTTACCAGCAAACACTAAGCTTGCAGATGAAAATTTCTATAAATCAAATCGTATCGACCTATTATTAGGAACAGAGACATTCATCGATATACTTTCCTTAGGACAAATCAAACTTAGAGATAACTTACCTACGCTTCAAAAAACATTGCTTGGTTGGGTTGTGTCAGATAAGTATAATTCTGGCACTCTAAATCTTCTACTTGCTTCCTTTCTTGTAAAGAAGCCGTTAATTTCAATATCGAACAGTTGTGGAAATTAAATGAAATTACCTAAGCACCTAAGCTGACTGATGAAAAATCTAATTGCGAAGCTGAATTTTGTAACACTGTTTCACGCAATGCTAGTGGACGTGTAGTTGTTCGATTGCTATTTAAGGAAGGTTATTATTTCGTAACCTTGATGCTTCATTTACAGTCTCAATAGTTCCGCAGAACTGTTGCCAGGAATTTCTCTTTGCAGTTTTAATTCTGCTTTTATACCATACATATTAAAACTGACTTTATAAAAGTTGCAATCCTCTTCTTGCTGGCTACTTTTTGCCTTGTTGAAGAGGTTTCTGGATGTAGTTTTCAGCAGCCTCAATTCCGCACTCCACCAAGCCGGTTGAGGCTTAGTTTTTGACCTAGTTAGGGGGCAAGCTGATTCAAAAGATTTATTCAAGATACCCGTAATGCGATCGACCGCTTTATCAATGTTTGCGTTCCCTTGACCAATTTTGACGTTTGTCCGAATTAGCTTTTGGCTCACAAGTTTCGAAAAGTTTGACCAGTCGGCATTTTTGGAATTTCTGTATGGTCTTGGACTCTTAACTTCTAGATTGATGGTGAAGTGTATCCAACAATAATCCAAAAAGTAGTGCGTGTCTGATACCCTCCAATTGTCTACCTTAAAGTATTTAGAGTCAGTGGCCACCGTAATATCAATAACTTCTTCCCTAACCCTGTTTCGAAATGTTGGCTTATTGCCTTTATTGCATAAAGTTAGGTTAGTAGAAAGAATAAAATCGAAAATGGACTCACCCCTGCTGTTGGTATCACTGCTGCCCCAGCACTCGTGATGTCCATTTGCATCGCAACCAGCTACCAGAAATAATCCTCGTGATCCTGCATATGCAGTCAGTGCTCGAAAGGCTGTTGGTGTTGGTTCTTCTTCATCGTACGGAAAATATGCGGACGTTAACAGTAGGCTAGGCCTGTGCCTTTGTTCACATACTACCGCTGTGAGATCTCCATTGTTCTAAGAAGTTAAGGGAAAAATATTAAGACTTTTTTTTGCAACTATACAGGTTCTAATCTTACCTTGTGTATGTGGAGTGTAGAGATCATACCCACTCAGTCCAAGTCCGGCGACCTTGCCTTTGACAAGCCATTGTTCTTGGACAATTGCCACGTCCACATCACGCTCCGCGAGGTACTTAATCAGGTCGAGCGAGGCTAGGGTGGAGTGGTGCAGATTAATTTGCACTACCTCCAGCCTTCCCTCTGCTGGTTTGAGGCCTGTCACCTGGCACCCGAACCTTTAGAGAACCTAGCCCGAATTTGATGGTTCCTTCCTTTTTTAAAATGGATAGAGACGGTTGATCCACAGCGATTAGTATGTCACTACCTGTTCCGCTTATACAGACAGCCATATTCACTATCTGCCATTCAGATGTTTTCAGCGCCTGATTTTGCCGTCCGATAAGTTTCAAAATGACGTCCTTGTCCGGAACCAGAGGTGGGCCCCACAGGGATACAATCGGGCGTACAGGAAGCTGAGAGCGAGGAACTACTTCGAGTTGAGCTCCCTACCAGAGTGTGCCAAGACTTTCGATTGTTCGCGTAAGGAAATCCATGGACTTCTTGTTGCCGCAACCAACAACCTTAACACCTTTCTGCCATCCAGCTCCGTCGAACACTAATTCCTCACTATCCGTTTCCGTCATTGCTGTCATCAGACGCGCCTCAACGAGTAGCCAATTCTTAGGTGTTATCTTCCCATCAGGGTCGACTTTGTCTATGATGGCTACTTGCAGCTCCATTGGGGATTCAAAAGAGGCCGATAATTTGGGCTTTTTTGAGTCCTTATGTGTCTCTTCTTCAGACAGTGCCCTTTTTGTGGCTTTGCCCGTCGAAGAGGAGGGTATCATTGTAGAGGATCCTGTGGGTTTGGTCTTTGGTGGCAGCTTAAGGCTACTATTCTTGACCGCGCTCGTTGGATCCGCTTTGTCTGCTGTTGAAGCGATATCCTTAACGGACTTTGCTTCCACTTTGGACTGCCCTTGTTTTCCTAATGATTGAGCTGTAGCGTTGTCTCTTTCCAACTTTGTCACAGCCTTTTTATGTTTCCTAATTAGGTCCTTTTCCCTCTTCGTGAAGGAGGAAGAGTCCCTCGCCGTCATTTTCCTTAGATAGTAGACCGATCGCTTGTAGCCATTCCTGACCTTCTGCTCCTTTGTTACTATCTCCAATGCGGCTCCATCCCCCGCATTGAAGCCTTGGATGAGGAGAATTGAGGAGGACCAAGAAAAAGTTATTCAACCTCTGGACTGATGTCATCGACGTTGCTAGCCTGTGATAAGGAGTCATCGTCGGTTGCTGCGTAAGTTCAGAAAATGAGACCCGATTTGATCTCCCTCACCCCCCTCAGTCAAGGCTCATTGCCTACCCAAAGTTGGCTTGGAGACCGCACCCTGTCCATTATTTTTATCAGAAACTTCTAATTTGAAAGTTGAAGTTAGATTTGAGTTTGCATTTGAATTTGAATTTGAATTTGAGAGGTCACAGGATCTCGACGCCAGGTACCCCTCTTGCTCGAAACTACCGCCGGTACTGGGGATCCGATTCCCTGCACCGTAACTTTAATATTCTCAGCTGACATTAGTCATGCATAAACGCTTCCTCCCTGTAGGGTTTCTTTAAAAGTCTGCCACCTTATGCACAAAAAGACTTGGACTCGACCACCCCTGACATGGAAAAAACAGACGTCGTTGTGTGCCGCCCCTAGTTTGGGGAGAAACAGACGCACACAGGCAGGTTTTAGTTGGTTGCTCATCTGCCGGCCTGTCTAACATGGGAAGCCCTATCAGGAGGTAGCATATCATTGTATGACTACCCCCGTTAATGAAGCCCGACGAATCACTGCAGCCCTAAGCCCCCACACCACGACAAGGTACCTACCAAGTGGGGGACTATTTAAGGAAACATTCATTTCACTTGGACCTTCACGAGATATCGCTTTTCGAAGATTCACTACATTGGAACGTCGCTTGTCACATATGCCAGAAATAACGGCACAATATGTTGCATATATGATTGAATATGAGAAACTTCGCCATATGACCCGGATCGAAGGACCTTATCTTCGTACATCCCACTACTATATACCTCAGCATTGCGTGCTCAAGCCAAATAGCACTTCTACAAAGCTTAGAGTTGTGTTTGACGCCTCATGTCGTACTACAACGCAAAAATCACTTAATTCAGGAAGATTTGTTTACGCTTTTGTTACGTTTCCGCCATTATCGCTACATCATTACTGCAGACATAGTGGAAATGTTTAGACAAATCTTAGTTGACTCACGTGACCGCTATTTTCAATATATTTTATGGCGTACTTCAGAAAGTGAAGAGATACATACCTATAAACTCAATACTGTTACATACGGAACAGCAAGTGCACCGTTTCTAGCTGTGAGAAGCCTACACTACTTGGCTGATGAATATGTTTTCGAATTTCCAATTGGTTCAAAGGTGATCAAGTCATCATTCTACGTCGATGATTTTCTATGCGGAGCAGACTCATTAGATGAATTGTCAACAATAAAATATGAAGTCTCTAGTATTTTACGAAATGGTTGTATAGTACTCGCTAAGTGGCATTCCAACGTGGAAACATTTGTCGACGATATCACTATGAAGGATTTAAACCTCACTGATATTTCAATCACTAATGCATTGGGCATTATGTGCGATCAGAAGCAAGATCAATTTTTGTTTTCATTTTCACCAATAGATCTTCACAAAGGTAATTTAACAAAACGCTCTATTTTATCGCTCGCTTCATCACTATTTGATCCACTTGGACTGCTTGCGCCACTACTTATTACTGCAAAAATAATTTTACAAGAATTGTGACTACTCAAATTAAATTGGGAT
>NW_024032287.1:0-10966 GCF_002237135.1 Teleopsis dalmanni | reverse complement strand
GATTTGCATTGTATACGCTGCTGGGCTTTCTCTCCGGTTCCATTCTTACTACATGGCCAGCCCCTTGTAGCCTTTGCGACTTAATGTATCTCACTATATTTTCGTTTCTTAGTAGTTCTTCAATTTTATTATTTATTCGTTTTTGAAAAGTTTCTGCATCAATTTGGATTGGCCCGTAGATTTGGCGAATTATTTTTCTTTCAAAAATTTTTAAAGCTTCTTCGTCTGCCTTCGTCATTTTCCATGTTTCTGAGCCATATGTAGCTATCGGTTTTATTTGCTTTCCTTACATAGTAATCTTGATTGTATTAAGTCCATATATTATTGCTAATCAGCTCATGAGTTTAATTAATTAAATTTGTTAATTGTGTGTCCAAAATTTTTAAAATCTGAAAATAAAGAACATACTGAGCAATTAATGAACATATATTAAGTGTACTGTATCCTTACATATAGTCCTTATATAAATAACCACACCACACAATTCGAGATTATATTTATTTGTAATTAATAAATATATTTATAATTATCTAAAGTGAATAAAATAGTGCGAACATGCTAAAGTGATTGTGGTTAAGTCAATAATTATTGCTTAACTTCCTGGTTGTATGGGCAATTTCTGAATAATTTATTCATGTCAATACCAGAGGTTCTAATCGTTGGAAATTGTTAATCAAACACACTTGACTTAAATAGTTAAATATGCAAATTATAAATTACGAAATACGCAATACGAAATATGGCAGTAAATACTCGTAGTCACACATAAGTATTCGTTTAGGCGGAGGATATGTTCTGTTGATGATAAAACTGATTTGCAGAAACGATTCGACTGAATTAAATTTACTTTTGAGTGCAGATTTCTCAAACGCGATACAATTTATATTGTAAATTTTCATAATTCATGGAGTTCTGTATGCGAAGGCTAGGTTAGTAAATAACCTATGATTTAATTAATAGAAACTCATTTCACTGTGCCTCTGCATAATGTCGGAATGTGTGGGGCTTTAAGTTTATCTAAACGGAAATATTTTGCACTTTTGCCGTTGTTGTTGACAGATTGTTTCATTTACGCTTCGGAGTTTACTGACTTTGCTTAATTTTGCTGCTACATTTAAATTTAATTAATTACAATATAAATTAATTGCAGAACAAAGGTTTAAAGAAATGTTAAACGTTTTGGTTTTAGCAACGTTCACAGATGTATTATAGTGGCATTTAATATATTTTATTTAGTGAAATTTTAATGAGATTAAATTTCAAATATTGTGACTAATATTTTAGGATAATTTTATTAAGCAATTTTCATGGAAATTTAATTAACAGAACAGGTGATGTAGTTGCTAGTAGTATTTCTTCACATTCTCTACTTTTGAGACATGATTTCTCAACTATACGAAAGGACCCGGTTCAGTTTTCAAATAAAGTATATAAATTTGTAAATAAATAAATGAATTCATATAAAAATAAAACGATTTTATAACAAAAATTAATTAAAACAAACTTGGTCGAACCATCTGTGGATCCTAACAGCAATATAATAACAAATCTCTGCTCTTGCTACCTCGATTTGATGAATATTGTTCAAATCGATTTTTTTCTTTAATTTACAGAGATTGTAGAGTTATGCATTAAAGCTCACTTGAGCACAAACCATGGCTCGTTCTAAAAGCATAGATGAAACCTCTTTCTTACCTTTAAGAATCAACTTAAAGGCAGAGTTCCAGAGCATAAAGCGCAGAAATGGTGTCTCTATAAGAAGACACCGAGTCTACTATTCAATTAAAGGGGTACCTAACTATATTGAGTCCTCTGACTGGATACTTTTCATATGCATTACTTGAAATATGCAGTAGACTTTGATATTGTTTCGTTATATTTAATAAATTATTTTTAATTGAAAGAATCTTGTGATATTATCGCAGAGCTGAAAAAACTGACTAGCTAGGGACTTCAGAGACGTCAACTACTACTTTATTCAGTTCCAGTCTGGTCTTGGATATTTTAACAATTACGTCCACCGCAAGGGTAAAACAATGTCAGTAAAATGCATATATTTCGAGTGTGAGCACATGTACTTCATATGGAATAAGCGGCTACCCGAACGAGAATTGCTAGCAAAGAATGTCGGTGATTTTTTCTCAAGGATGGTGTTAAAAAGTGCTCGAAAACAAAGCAAATTAGTATAGCAATCTTTGCTGAAAAGATTCTGAGGATGAAAAATGCAGATTTTGACAGACGGCAACTGGAGCTAGTAGTTATACCACATTAAGACAAAGTACAAGGATGGCTATTTAAAGCAGGAACCAGGCTTGAACCTAGGTCACACCGGTGGAAGTCTTAAATAACTTAAATATCAATGTAGTACTAACACAGTCCCATGTCAGAAGAAGAAGGTCTTTAAGAGTGATGGGAAGGAGTTTAGTTTGTGTCGCCGGATTGTATTTAATGCGTAGGTACTCCACGCCTGCCCACCGGACAAAACAATAACACAGAAATGTTGGAATAGATTCCTCTATTAATAGGATTACTTTGAGTTTTTAATATCGAAAGCATTGTGCTTTGATGACTCTTACTATTTGTCTTAATCATATTTTCTTATAGATTTCATTTTCTAATGTACCATCACGTTCTTCACGCTTTAGTATGTTAGTCAACTAACATATTATCCTTAACGCTTTTCCGTTTTAAAGTCTCTCTAATGTATATTTTTAATGTGAATCATAATAACAAACTCTTGGTTTTGTTCTGTAAGAATGCATTTAATTAGATAAAAGAATGCATTTTTCTGCATAGCACAAACATTTTCAACAGTAAAGTGCATTGTACATTTTTTATATTCCGCAATTCATTTTAAATTCATTGCAGTGTTGACTGAAATGCAAATAACAAACCAAAGACATGGAATTACAAGTTTTCGATAAACAGAAAGATACACAAATTATTTTCATGCAATTGTTGAAAACCTTAATTTGTAATACGGCTTTTATTCAAACCCAAAAGCGCGTTGGTTTATAAAATTCGTTACGGAAATACATGCATTTGGTTGCAACGGTTGCATTTAGGTAGGGCAAGTGCAACATATCAAATTCGATAATCGCGCCCATTGAAATGCAGGTGGGGAAAAAGAAGAATCTAAACTGTAATTTGTTAAAGTCATCAGCGTCGTCACCGCCGACTTCAACCTACTTACAAATTTAAATTGAAACATAATAATTGCCTAACTGCAGCGGTACTGCCTTAGAGTGCAATCAGCGAGCGCGGAATTTATTTGACCGTTTAACTCCACACATACACGCATACACTTACGACACCACACTAACACCAATTTAACCTCATGCCAACCGATCTACCCCACCGCATCAGCTATTACGTCTTTGTTGGTTTCTAATTGGCAGCGCTTACGGTTACAAACTGCATTATTAGGCGAAATAATCAAATTACCTGTTTCGATAGTGCAGGGAACAGTGCGCCGCATTCAATTCAATTGCTTGCAACGTCGCCATTTTGTTTGTGCATTACAGCGTGCCAGTGTGTCCTTTCTGTTGTTGCCGCCATTGTTGCTGTTGTTGCTGTTGTCGGTGGTGTGTTGGTGTTGTTGGCGTGTGTGTATGTATGTGTGTGAATAGTGTGTGTGGAGTGCGTTTATATGTGATTTTAGCATTGGAGTTGCTTACTGGAAATGCGGTAATTGAAGTACGTAGATTTTCATCATCACGCCAAATGTGAATAATTTAACATTTTATTGAATTCAGTCAAATATTGTGTAATTTCATGTTAGACACGCTTAACACTTCGCTGGGTGCATTGAACGTGTAATTGCGAGTGAATGCCAAAACTTTTGTTTGGAATTTTGAATTATTCGCCGTACCTCCTAATAAATCGAAATGAAACGAAATAGTTGAAAGGATTTCGAAATATGAATCATTCACATCAATGGGCAATTGTATCATGAAGCCAATATCACAACTAAACATTTGAAAAATACACAGAAACCATTTAAGTAGATTGAACTTTTACGATAAAGTATGCATTTGAATATTTCTACTAATATTTTAAGGTTAGGAGATATGAACGATAAAATGATACAATAATGAATAATTTTAAATTGTAAGAATTTATTGATTTTTAAATTAAGCATTTAGTATAACTTTTCTTTAAGATAAATGAAAAAAGAAAACATTCTTTCATCATTCATCAAACTTACCACTTTTTAAACTTTTCCCCCTATTTTCCGCTGAATTAACATTGCAAAATCTTCAAACAGGTGTAGTGACCACACCGTTGTTTTAGAATATATGTTACCATATAAGCATCTCACAAATTTATTACTTTTAAAAAATCGTTATTTACCCACTGTAGGTGTTAACATGCTTAGGCACCGATAATTTTTTTTTTAATTTACAAGGATATTGGCTTTGTCCACCAAAGCACACTTAAGCCAAAAAAATAGCCTGTTGTAATTCCACGGATAAGACATTAAAAACATTCTTTCATCATTCATCAAACTTACCACTTTTTAAACTTTACCCCCTATTTTCCGCTGAATTTAAATTACAAAATCTTCAAACAGGTGTGGTAACCACACCGTTGTTTTAGAATATATGTTACCATATAAGCATCTCACAAATTTTTTACTTTTAAAAAATCGTTATTTGCCCACTGTAAGTGTTAACATGCTTAGGCACCGATAATTTTTTTTTTAATTTACAAGGATATTGGCTTTGTCCACCAAAGCACACTTAAGCCAAAAAAATAGCCTGTTGTAATTCCACGGATAAGACATTAAAAACATTCTTTCATCATTCATCAAACTTACCACTTTTTAAACTTTACCCCCTATTTTCCGCTGAATTTAAATTACAAAATCTTCAAACAGGTGTGGTAACCACACCGTTGTTTTAGAATATATGTTACCATATAAGCATCTCACAAATTTTTTACTTTTAAAAAATCGTTATTTGCCCACTGTAAGTGTTAACATGCTTAGGCACCGATAATTTTTTTTTTAATTTACAAGGATATTGGTTTTCTCCACGAAAGCACACTTAAGCCAAAAAAATAGCCTGTTGTTATACCACGGATAAGACATCTTTTTTATATTCTTTTCACTGTATAGTGAAAATTCATTTGAACCTAAGACATAATCTAACATTAAAGATATTAATCAATTTCCAAATCGTCCAATTATAATTGGTATAACTATAAAAAAAATTATGATAAAAGCATGAGCAGTAACAATTACTCATTTCATTCAGATTTATTTAAGAGAGGTGTCAGTACAAATGGGTTAAGTTGCTCCAAATGATGTTAATATAAGTTCGTTTCGGAAAAATTATCCATATGTGTCCTTTACACCCAAGCGTATTGTCCAACACACCCAAGAGGAATGTCCGTCACATATAAGAGGGATGTTCATCAAACCCAAATGATATGTCCGTTACACTTTAGAGAGATGTCTGTTCAAAAGTGATACCCGATAGTAGAATTTTGAATATGAAAAGATCACTGTCGTAGAAATATCAGTTGTATTGTGGGGTTTCTATCTTAAGAAACTTAATACTCCGTTTATGTTACATGTTTTATATCTCAGGGTGTTATAATCAGGGTGTTTTATATCTATTTTTTGTGAATATATCAGGAACCTGACTTTGAGATGATATTACTTAATTTAAGTGATTTTCGTGAAGAGTTCGCAATAACTTTTAAGCCCTTTGAGCTTTTTATGATAACATCAATAGAGTTAAGTGAGTCTCCAGAATCTAGACCACAGTTTATAACCCAAACAAAGCAAATACTCTACAGATTCTGTTATTTTATTAAAAAGTTATTAGAGCTAATCACATTCAGAGTACTTTTCGGTAATTTTGAAATAGTTGAAGTTCTCATTAGTCAATACATTACAATGGCAAACATTGAGATGGACAACACACATTTTCAAAATACATACGAGTATCACCAAAGCATAGTGGAAAATTTATGAGTATATTTATTTAGTTGAATTAATATTCATATTTATAGAATTGTAAGTATAGTCGAAGAGGGTAGAAGAACTGTGTGTCTATTATTTATTTTAATTAAGTGTCATGTATATTATTTTTCATTGGGGAATAGCCTACCTGTATAGTTATTTCAAACAAAATAATTACTTGGTCATACATATAAAATGGAGCTTTTTCCCACCACTTACTTCTGGTTATATTATACACATAATCATAATGAATAAAACTCCAACTTCGATTCTTAGGTTTAAGTTCTATATAAGAAATACAAGTCTAACGAAATTTTGATAAAAATTTATAAATAACGGATTTATTTAAAAGAAAACTTTATTTCTTAAAAAAAAATGATAGGGCCCGCATTTCTCTTCTCCCTGAAGCTAAAACAACAATCAAACATGAACAAACAAAGAAAAATAATTTTCACCAACAGAAATAACCAGAGGAGGAGTAGGCAAATTGTTGCTTGCCAGAATTACTGAAGCCAAAACATACGAGGTCTTGGGTTCGCCTTTTTGTTGTTGTTGTATTTCCTTTCCGTTGTTTTTCTTCCTTCGCCTTTTGATTTGTTATGTTTCTTCTTTAACACTTGTTGTTGTTCGGTACGCGGATGTTTAACACATTTTCCATAGAAAATCCTTTGAGAATAAAAAACTAAAAAACACACAAAAAAAAATTAATTTTTGAAAATATTAAGAAACTCATACAGCCGTTCTTATTCTAGATACATTGATGCAGATATAGGTGTATGTATGTCTGTGTGTGCTCTGAAACTTTCACCTTCAATGCTCCACTGCTCCTGTGCGACTTTTTGGTTCTGTGGATATAAAAGTTGCGAGAAATTCATTTAAGCATTTGGGAAATGTTTTAACAAAATTTGCAACACTTCCGATAGGAAGTGCCAGTTTATATCAGTTGATTAGGTTAAAAATAAAATATATGAACTTTAAGCCAATTATTCACATATGTTATCATCCAGCATTGTGTTTAAGTGAAATATAAAAAATGTTTAATTTTAAATTTAATTAAATTTCGTGTTAAGAGGAGAAAGTATTATAATGAAAGGAGTGCTTCTTTAGAGCATAATTTCAAGAGTTTGGTGTTTCTAGAGAAATTAATTTTTCATGAGATGTGACCCATTTTCAATGTTTCAGTATTTCATATATGTTCAAATATATTATTAAGTATATATAGGTATATAAACAGGTAGAAAAGCCAGCTAAAAGTTGGTTTTAAGCATGTTTAATGAACTTTTATTAAGTATAAAAAAGGTCTTCTTAAAATAATTAATTTTGGAGGCATAGGAATTTAAATGAACATGATTTATATAATTTTTTTAGGCAAGCAATATTTAACATCTTGTACTTCGGTTAATACTGAAAATGCTATTTTTTGTTTGTTTTTTGAAATAAGGAATCATCTTTCACACTTATGCCATTAAAATCAGAAGTACCCTGTATAAATACATTTCTATATATGTATCTTTAACATACTGTACTTCGCTTAATAATAGAAATTCACGATATTTTGCGTTCCTCGCAGAAACGACCACAGAATCTACCGCATTTATGCCGTTTAAATCGGAATACCTATATATAGTCATATAGCTCTTTTGTTTACAAAAAACTTTTTTTACATAATTATTAATAACCATTTCTTTACTAACAAAAAAACCATAAAATGTGTAGAAAAAATAAGGAATTATTACTTATACAATATTTATCAGCATATTAGGACTCTGAAGACCCTTTTTGTAGAAATTTGAAGTTCTTTTATGACCAATTAATAATTTAAAAATTAATAAAAGTTTTATGGAACTTATGCAAGAGATCTGCGACAGTATTTTGAAAACATATGATGTTAAGCAGTGGTGGTGAAAGTCAATTTGTGGGATTTTTGAATATCAAAAGTGCATGAAGAGTCAGAATGTAAATAGTCAGAAGATTTAAAGTTCTTTAATGTGTCAGATATGAGCGTAAACAATAGAGGATACTTGGAATGCAGCAATCCAAAGCGGTGCTCGAAATATTATATTTTAATGAATGAAGAAGGAACCTATTGAGTAATTGCACCTACATTAGATGTGATAGTTCGATGGCAGGGTATGGATTATCTGGTCATTATCGGTTCATTAAAGGAAAGTCTTCAAATCAGACTCCTCCGACTTTCAATTATTCTTTTAAATCGATGTAATTGCAAATATCCAAAACGTGATTTTATTGTTAATAAAAATGTTAGTTCGTGGAGTGTA
This sequence comes from Teleopsis dalmanni, assembly GCF_002237135.1. Lineage (NCBI taxonomy): Eukaryota > Metazoa > Arthropoda > Insecta > Diptera > Diopsidae > Teleopsis > Teleopsis dalmanni. The sequence goes on along the minus strand of NW_024032287.1, from coordinate 2,716 downwards.
TTCTTATTAATTGGTAATAAAATACTTTAATATTAAATAATTGTTCAATTCTTTTATGTATTTTGAGTTCCTCAAGAAATGCTTGAAATCTAGTTGTCCTGCTCACTTTATCAACAAGCGGTTATGACCATACCAAAACGATGTATGGATAACTATAACACAGTTTACTCGAATGAAGTAGTTTGTATTAGTTTAGCGGTATTAGAACGGGATCCAAAAGTCAAACTGAACTATGAGCGGAGCAGAACAAACTGGATTTTGTCAGTATTGTAGAACGATATTCTTAGTAATGTTTTCTGAGTAATGAAGATGTATCTTTGAAATTAATTCCACTAATAATTATATGGTAGAATGGAATTACAATCCATAAATCATTCTACTCAACCTATTAATCTTACGAATGGTTGAAATGTGCTAAGAATATGATGATGTGAACCTCAACTTATAAGATAATGAGCGAAGCACTTAATTTTGTAATTCCAATTATTCTTCCAATTTAATATGATAATTTAGATTTTTCACTTCCTTGTTAAACATAAAATCCAAAAAAAGCAAAAAAGGATTTTTCTCTCTGACCTTGTCCCATTGAGAGAACAACAAAAAAATGTCTTAACGCATTTAAACATGAACAAGTGTGCAATTATATTAGAACTGTTATCATTGCCCTATATGCCAAACATTTGTTGTTGTTGTTATTGTTGTTATTGTATTTGTTGGAATACATAAATAACACAACAAGCATTGCAATCTCTCTTTCATTCCTTCTGTACGTTCTTACCATTGTTTTTATTGTTATACACTTACTCTTGTTGTTGTTGCTATTATTATTTTTGTAGTTGGTTTTGTGCTGCTGTTGATACAATGCACCAGTGCACTTCAATGTAAGGTAACGAATGCCACATACAGTCACACGCACACACACACACACACACACACAGAGAAAACATCTGCGACCTACACTTTCAACAGCAACAAAATGTATGCTTTGCAAAATGAATATTCAGCGCGGAAGGATGCAGTAATTCCATGGGTCTATTATTGTTACACAGACTAAAAATGAGCAATAATACAAAAACAACAATGATAATCACAACAGCAGCAACAAAAAGATGGGATAGAAAAGTATGGCTAAACTAACTGCAGTTATATTACTGCCTTTTTATTTTGTTTGTTTTTGCTTTTTGGATTTTTAGATTTTTTTCTAACATTTTTGAACCTTTGCTTAACAATTATGTTTCTGTTTTTATTGTTGTTGTTCTTTTTGTTGTATTCGTTGCTTTGTTGTGGGATTTGATGTGGGATTTTGAAAATGATGTCGTGTGTTGGTTCATTTTGTTTTGCAGTAATGTTGCTAAATTGTTGGTGTGTTGTTGGAGTTGTTGTTGTTCATATTGCTGATACAATGTTTTTGTTGCAATGTTGCATGAGTTGATTCCGCAAATCCCTATTTTATTCAGATTGTTGATTTATGAATCTGCACTAAATTCAACCTTTTTTTTTATTATGCATTCTAGTCTAAATTTTTCAGAACTTTCCTCAAATACGAGCATGGATTTTAAGTATTTATTTAAAGGATTTCTTGGTTTACGAGCGTAGTGAAAGCTTTTTTCTAATTCAACAGATTAAGAATCCTTCCATTCTTAAGTTTATTTAAAGTTTATTAAAATAAATAAAATTGTTCTTAATACATCACTGATGCGATTCATAATTTGCATATTTAGAATTGTAGATTTTGAGGTATCTAGAACATAGTATATAAACAATTATTATATGCTTGTATATATGTTCATGTTTATATATGTTTTTATATGATTATATGTTTATACGTTTCATTTATATATAAAATTTATATATTTATTATTATATATTATATTTTTAGCACAATAAATCAAAAGCTGAAGTTTGTGAAAATGTAGAGAAAATAGAGATCTCTATTGAGACCAAATTATTCAACATATTTGTTAGAATCCAACTCTGGTAATTTGCCTAGGGTAGACCTGCGGTTTTTATTAGGCTAGTTTAAATAACGCTATCACTTCAACAACAGAACAATAGATGTGATAGAATGTGGTCTGTCACCTCTTAGACTTTTAATCACATTTTTCGTAATTATCTGGTTCCAATATTAGAATTTTTGTTTTTCATTTGATCAAAAGGGCTAAATGTATTCCACTTAATAATAGTAAAAAAACGTTTATGTTACTAATTATGTTCTGCTACAGTGAAAGCTTAGATGCTAACTAACGAACTCATGCATCTCAAAGTATCGGATGAATGCTTCATAAAGGTTTTATTAATAATTGGTCAAAAAAAATTTATTATTAGCTGATATAAGAACTAACCGTGGCTTTTTGACATATTTTTGAATGTATATAGAAATTAACCTCTAGCCATTTTTTGGATAGCTTCATATAACTTCATCGGTATTTAGTTAATTTATGAAAAATCGATGGAACCGGATCTTGACCATGATCGTCAGCATTTGATATTTTAGTGTTCAATCAACAGCTTTAACTTATTATAGTAAAAAAGCATCACGTAGCATGTATCTTCACAGATTCTTAACAAACTATTATAAATTTTATTTTTTACAAAAGTGCCAGATTATTTTCTTATCACATTTCAATTGTCTTTTACCTTTTTACATTATGTTTTTGGATTACTTGTTGAGGCATATAGTGAGGCAGATGTCTACAGACATAAGTGGTCTTTGGCC
>NW_024032286.1:0-10969 GCF_002237135.1 Teleopsis dalmanni | reverse complement strand
AATGAAGAAACAAAAATTTCTAATGTGGGTTCAGCTGTGAAATTAATTCATGAATAATGACCTAGTTTGGTATCTTACATCAGATGAAAAAATGAAATCTACAGCACTGCAATTTATAGAGAAGGCAGGATTTTGAAAATATTTTAAATTAATGAAGTAGATCTCTTGGTTACAGTGCGAATTCCCCTAACATTAATAATAATACTTTATTTTTATTCAACCAAAAACAGGGTCATTATTATCATCCAACCTAAAAAGGCTTTTCGTTACAATACGCCCAGCGAAATGGGGTCTATCAAAATTCCTTTTAAAATTGTTTTTTCTATTTAAGGAACTTTTGCCCATTTTTAAAATTTCGTAATTCCCTAAAGTAAGAAAATGAAATTTTAGAAAACTTCAACCCACAACAAATTGGTTAGCATAATTTTTTTCCCATGGAATCTGTTAAAAACACTTGACAGCAACAAATTCGTGGCCACTTCAGCATAGGTCCTGTCAACACCCCAGCGGTACACAGCCAACGAATACCAGAACGAGGCCTGTCAACAACAAAAGGCATAAATTTATTATGAAAATCGTATGTGTTGCTGCTGCTCTTGTTCCTGCTACACATTTGTTATGTTGTTGTTCCTGCTGATGCTATTGTTGTTGTTGTTGATGTTGATGTTGCTGATGTCAGTGATGCAGTTGACATTACTGACTTAATAAGTGAATCAATAAACCATTTTTTCGTGTTCACTTCTTTTGCAGTGAATGTGAGGGCTCGCATTTGTTAAATTCATAGCGAAGGTCACATGAATGTGCATGTTTGTGCGTGTTCGTGCACGTCGTGTTAGTGAAATTAAAATTTCATTACGAAAAAGCATTTTTAAAATGCATGAATTGTTATTGTTTTTAGATAAATATTTTCTCAGTCACGGCTTCCAATTTTCGGTTGCCACTCCGCATACAATGAGTGCACACGTTAAATTGCCAAAAATTAGTTTTCTTATTTGTAATTTGTTCGGTGCCAAAACAAATTTTTTACTTTGTGGCGCAATCTATCCACAGCATACATATGTGCCCATGGGTAACGCCCCCCACACCTACACCCACATAAAGATAGTGGTTAGATGGTGCTAATTTCGGAATGTCTATCACAGCTTGCAGTGTTGTAAAGTTGTCAGTTGTGCATGCCTTCATGCAAGTTTGCTCCGAATTGGTAAATTTCGTAGCACAATCCTATCCTTTGCTGCTTCGGCTGCTGCATCCCTGTCACTGTGCCTGATAACAAAACTAACGAAGCGTATCCTATCCATGTTTGCATCTTGTTCTGTATGCGCATTAGTTAGTCCTTTCGGGTATTGTAAATAATATCTGCAGAGTAGTTTTTACCATTTTCTCAGAGTTCAACGCCAATTCCGGCAATGATCCACTTTTGACAATTTTACTGACGTCTAATGAACCTGCCGTACTGTATACATCTTGGGTTTGGTAATAGTCACATTGTTTGTATATATTAACAATTTTTAGCAAATAGCAGTCTTTGTGGTTGTTGTTAGTTCGACTGGTTTTACTTTCTACATTAAGAAAGTGTCAGGGAAGTTATCTAGTAGTGCTTCGAGCGCAAGTTTTGCAATTTCGTACTCATTGAGTAAGGTTGACAATGATAAGCCCAATGAGAAGTGAAAGAACAAAGACAAAGTCTGTTAATTACAGTAAATAATCGAACCAAATATTTTATAAAATGTGTGTAATCTAGGAAAATAATGGAAAATGGTTGAACTTTTAATTTTTGTTGAAAATTTTAAACTTAAATGGATTTGAACATGTAATGCTTTAAAATCAGGAATCTAAGCAAATGTAACTTTACTCAGTTCATATATGTACGTGACTTTAGAATTTACTTAAATTCTGCGGTCCTACACTGAAGAAGTTTTGATCGTAACTGTATTGCCATTAAAATCTTTAGAAATATGCGAACCCATTATAGTTACAGACTAAAGTTTGTTAATTGTCGAATTGTTTATATTTGTGAATGCAAATTTAGATCCTTTTCTATCTCAAAATGACAGTTTTGCTTATGTACGAAAATATGAGTTTCGCCGTTGCTGATTTCTTCTTGAAAGAATGGATTCCTTACCTCTCGTTTTAATCTTTGCTCGTACCGATCACAGACGAATGTGATCGTGTGTCAAATACACGATCTTTTCGTGCAACAGGCCAACAGAAATTGAGCTAATATTTCTTCCATAGCCAATCCATATTGCTGATATTGATATTGATCTATAAGACTTCAGTATAGGACTAAACTAAGATATAATCGGTCGTAACGAGATACTGAACTATAGGACGACATGAAGCCATACTGGGTTTAGCCAATCGATCTCTTTTAGTATATCCTTACTTTCACTAAAGGAGGACACTCCGGAAAATATAAGTAAGTTGTGTTAATTTCCGATATTATGGCCAAACTGTTATTGGGTTTTATCCTAACGCAGCCTCCAGGAATGCTCTAAGTACTATGGGAAATTAAAGAATAGATAGCAGATATGTAATCGAGGAAGCATTTCTGTACCTCGGATAGTTGTTCTTGAAAGAAAATTATTATTTTATTATTCTCCAAGAACAACATATACTCGCATACGTATATAAAAAATATTAGACAACGTTTTTGAGAACCTCGGTTCTCTTTTATTATCATTGTTCCCCTTTCTTGTCTCGGTTCCCTTTTTTTGTCAGGTTTTCATTTATTGTGTTGGTTCCCTTTTCAATCTTAAACACACAATCATCAGTGCCGAAACCAGGTTTATGCCAAATAGGTTAGCACTACTGAAAAATTTTACCTGACGATTTTTTTCTTTTTATAGGTCACTAAATTAAATAAAATATAATTAAGAAGCCGTTGGTTCTATATTGAAATCAATAAGTACATCTATTCGCTTCATCTCTTCTATATAATTGTTATATTAGTGTCTATTCATAAAATATTTTATTATAGCAAATTTTATTTAATACAAACATTTTTATTACATCTAATTCTCTTTTAATTAAATTTATTTTTTAAGATAGATTCAGATCTGCTCATTTGACTTAAAACTTAGCTGATAATTTCTGTAAAAAATTATAAAAAATTATCTTTTGATATATATATTATTTTATATTATTTTTATTATATATTTTTTACATAAATCATTTATTTTTATCATTTATATATTTATCATTTATTTTTTTTATATATTCTATTTTCATATATAATATATTTTTTGTTTTTGATTTCAACTTATTTTTTTATGCATAAACTTTATTTTTTTTAAATTACTCGACTGTTTTAAATTGACAGTATTTTTCAAAATGTAGCTAACAAACAGTTTGAAGTCTATTGTTTAATATTTTCTATCACACAAGACAAATATATATCATGTTACAATTTTCTTATATCATGCTTCAAATTTCATTCATATGTCATAGATAAACAAAAACTTAAATAAAAATTTGAGATAAACAATTGTACTCTTCTCTTTTATTTTTCTCTATCATGTTATATTTAATTCATAATATTTGTTGCTGCTCTCTGGGCATGTGCATTTCAAAAGCCGGCATTTTTCTGTCCATTTTTGTTGTTGTTCGTAGTTTCCTTTTTTACTATTGCTCATCTCGTGTAGTATAAAAAGAAACAAAACAAAATGAAAAAAAATAAAAATTTTAGTATTCTAAAAATAGCAACAATTTCCAAATTTGTCTTAAGAACTTCTGAGCCTCTTTCCCTTTTGCTTATTTTTAAGATTAACAAAGGAAAATCATAACTAAAATATAACGTCAGTCTGTTTCGATTTAGAAATAAATAAATTAAATATTTAAGAAGCTGTGGAATGAAAAAAAATTTATTGGTGTGTGTTTTTTTTTATTTTATTCCACTCGAACTACCCTTGCATTGCCAGGGCAAGGGTTGTTGCCCGCTGACAATAGAGCAATGTCCACTCACGAAGGAAGGATACTTATGTGTCTGAGAAAGGATTTTAAGTGATTTAACAAAGATTTTAACAGTTACACGTGTGCAGAGTGTAAAAGAAGAGGTAGGTGACAATAGAGATTTGTGTAGAGGTGTTTGTAGGTTCAGGTGATTGGAGTCAAAACAAATACCTTTTAACACATAGTAAAATTGTACTAATATTGATAGTCCCTAACTGCTATATATAGAGCCAGAAATCGTTACACTATAAGAAAGTGCATTCTGTGGTCATATAAACTTTAATTAGCAGAGATTTTAGGTGAATCTACTGTTAAAAAATAGAGAAAGAAATAATGGACTTAAGTTAATGTGACTGAATTCCAAATAATTATCTCTAATTAATAGTATATTAATAATAATATTTACAGTCAATATATATGTATATATATATTAATATAAACAGTAAAATGAATTGCTTGAAAGATATTAGTTAAAACTTGAATGATTAAAGATCTTCTAATATTATTCCAAAATTTTATCAGATGAAATATTCATAGATGTTAGTGAGTCAACTAATAACATTTTTATAATTTTTGATGAAGTGTGTTTAATTCATATTCAATTTTTTTATTTAATAATTCGCATAGGACCAAAAAATTATGTCGGGGTAGTTCGGGGTTTGTTTAAGAAGATGCGGGTGTAAGACATTTTTTTCCTCAGCATAAAAAAAAATTTCATAGAATCTCATTGCTACAGATATAATAAACAAGATGGCGTATTGTGATGTGTTATATTATTTGATCAGCAGAAATTTTTGTTGGACCTTCATTTAACCTAGAAAGATAAATAGTATATGGAACTGAAGCCAAGCAGTCTCTCACGAATACTATCTGAATAAAGTCTTCTTTTATCTTTTGTTTATATTCAGTTGGTAACCAGATCACCTACAATGTATCTGCACTTGGTATCTCAGTTCACTGACAATATAGCCTTAAGTTGGTAATGTTCTTTTGTGCGGATGTTGCTTATCTGTAGTGATGGAGGTTGTTTACATAAGAAAGAAAGTGGGAAACAGAATAGTGTTGGGATATCACTTGATCGTTTCAAATAACACTAATTCTTTGTAGTGTATATATATTGCTAAAATCTCGATACGAAAATGTCTGACTAAGATTGTAGATCTCAAATGTCAAACCGTTTACACGATCATTTTAAGAACTTTAAATAAGCCTGACTATCACTTGTATACGTGATTCAACAAATACGTATACTCTAAACAATAATGAAAAAAAATAAAAAAAAAGTGTACATTCTGGAGTTATATTAATTTCTATAACATACAATAATTCATTATTAATAATTCCTTATTTTAATTTATTTATTGCTCAGTATCGCAAACGTGGGTTCCGCAATTGTACAGTTGGGTTGTACTGCTTCTCACATTCTTTATAGATTATTTAAATAAAATCCATGATTAGATAGGAACTGAGTGACATAGTATATAAGTTATGACATATGACATTAAAATAAAATAAATAAAAATATAATAAATGAAATAAATAACAGTCAATCTTACCAAAGCTCCTTTCTGTCTACGATTTTACATCCGTCATGATCTTTGCTGACTTACTCTATTTATCCAGCCCTCTTAATAAATTATAAGGGTTTATTGGGTGAAAATATGGCATTATAAAATTAGTAAAAATTGATGAAAAATATTTCATGTTCATTATAATGAAAATATTTTTAACAATTTTAATTTTATATGAAAATTATAAATTTAAATTGGACATTTTTATATAAATTTTCTTTTTATTTAACTATGACCGTGTGCGTGTTCGAGGTAATTGATGGTAAATTGAGCGAAATAGTAAATTATGTCGGTATGGCAGCAAATGTTGGTATTCATCAGAATTTCGAGTAGGGTAAATTAGAAAAAAATTAGGTAAATAATTATAAATTTTATAAGATGTTTAATAAACAAATTTTAAAATTTTTAACCAAAAAAAATATATATATAAATGCAATAAATAAATAAATAAATATTTATATAAGTCCAGTATAAAAAATCCCTAGGAAATTTCAATTAATTTTACCTCAATTTACTCGCACACAGCCTTTACCTTTTATTTGACTTTTTATTTTACTTTTAAGATTTAATTAGTACATACATATTTTCTTTTTCCTTAAAAATATTTATGTGGCAACGTTTTATTCAATAAAATAATTTCTCTATCATGCTATAAAAATATTCTTCTTATGCTGTTGCTCTCTAACTCTCTCTCTCTTTTTTGTATTTTTAAACATGTTCACAAACAATATGCCATACATTTTAAAAACATATGCTTATATATACAAAATAAATACTATTCAATAATTTTAAATTTAATTTAAATTTAATTTGTATTAATTTTACTAATTAATTGAGTTACTAACAAATTCAAGAATTTTGCTTCAACTCAGAGATCAGCTAAAATGTTTGAAAAGAACAAACCAATGCAGACATCAAAACAACAACACAGCGCCATTGCCAGTCAAACACACCACATGTAGGCAATTTATATTTTTCTCTCAGCATTTTGTTGTGTGCTGAACTGAAAATGTTTTTCTTTAGTTCGCTTTCAACTTGTTTCGGCGGTGGTTGTACGTCGGATTGTTTTTGTTTTGTTCGTTAAGTGTGTACGGTACGCAAAGATTCTGTCTCTTTGTCTACTACTACTGTTCAATTAAGCCAAATGTTTGTATTTATTGCATATTATTCCTATGTAAATTAATAATAATTAATACATTTTTGGCATAAAAAAATAAAAAAAATTTTAATTATTATTATTGAGAAAAGAAATATTTAATTATTTATTTAATTGAAAAAATGTATAAATGTATAAATACTAATAAATATTTTAAGTGCGTTTCGCGTGGCTATTTTCATGTCGTTTCATTTGTTATTCTTCATATTTAAAAGCAAAAACAGCATTTTTATTGTTTTTGTTTTGTAATTAAATTACTTAGTGTATAAATTACAATGTTTGTAAGAATTTTATATATATAATTATTTATACATGTATGTATATAATTTTTTGTGTTTATTCAGTTCATAGTGCATAAAATAATGTAGATCCACCTTACAAAATTTTCATCTCCTATGCATTTTTCATCTGTTTTTTTTTTTGTGTTTCTGTTTCTTTTGTAAATTCTTTATGAAAAAATTCCGGTTTAACAACTTTACTTGTCTGTCCGTCTATCTGCCCTAAGCCCAAACGAATGGCGAAAAGTGAGTTTTTTGTGTTTTATTTTTTTCATGTCTTTTGTTTATGTTTTTGGTTTTTTTTATGTTAATGTTCGAAATAAATAAAATAAAATAAAAGCAAGTAAAGTGCATATAATTTTTTTTTTTTGTAATACAAAAGAATAAAATTAAATAAAAGAATATAAAAACAAATGTATTCAAAAGCAATAACTACATTAAGTCAACAGAAAACGACAACAAAAAACAACACAATCACAACAACAATATACATACGTACATACACACCAACAAACTAGTAAAAAAATTGCCTAAGCGCAGGTGTGCTGCTAAAAAGTGCTGAGTTTAGCTCAGCCTCTTCCTATGCCACCAAAAATGTTTCATTGTTTTTGCTTTTGATCATCTTCTATTTTGTGTTTTTATTTTTTGTGTTTGTTTGCATCAAATATGATTTCGGTCGCTAGATATTGTTGTTGTAATTTAAAAATTAAAAGTGGTTGCACTTAAAAAGCAAAAGCAAATACAACAATATCAACAGCAGCAGCAGCGGCAGCGTTCCCATAACAGAAAAAAGAAACAAAAAATTTTGTTTACAAAAAATTTGTTTAGTGCTCTCATGTCTAACAAAAATTAAATCAAAATCAAGTGCTAAAGAATAATTTTTTTTAAATTAAAATAAAATTTTGCAAAAAATAAAAATTTACACTTATTCGTGCAATATTTAAATAATAAATTATTTACTATAATTTTTTAATACTTTTTATACAAATAAAAGAAATATTAGATATACATTTGTAATTGTGCAATAGTTAAATATTTATACATTTATTATAATATATTTCAATGTTAATAAGAATAAAAAATATATTGAACATAAATATAAAATAATATAAAAATGAATTTTTGTTGTTGTAGTTTACTGCTTTTCGAAAACTTTTATATTGAATATTGTTTAATTAAAAATTCGAAAGAAAATACCAGAAACCTGCAAATATATTTAGAGAAGAATTAAAAAAATGTATAGTATATAAATTCTTAAAATCTATTTAGAATTCCAAAAGTGTATAAATGTAAAACAAAATAATAAAAATAAAATACTTAAGTGAAAAAATAAAATGCAAACAAAAAAAAAAATTAAATACAAAAAATAAAATGTAAACAAAAAAAAAAATTAAGTACAAAAAATAAAAAAAAATAATTATGTATAAATAACAACAAATAAAAATAAAACACAGTTAAGTAAAAAAATTAAGAAAAAAATACTATAAAAATAAAATAGCTATTTGCATATTATTATGAAAAAAAAAATAAAGTATTAATATATTAATTACTTATTCAAACAAAAATTTTACACAAAAACAATTGAAATAACAAAAAAAAATTTTTTTTATTTAATGTAAAAACAAATTATAATAAAATTGAAAATTATATTAAGTGTAATAATATTAAGATATGAATACATTAAGAATAATAAAATTGAAATGAGAGAATTTTAAAAATAATAAAATTTAACTGTGAATATATTAGTAATAATAATATCAAGTAAATAAAAAAAGAAATAAAAAATAAATTGGCAATTAATATTTTATTATTATTGTAAGCAATAACAAATTTATTTAAAAGAAAAAAGTGCTACAAAACAATTGAAATAATAATAATAATAATAATATATATATATATATCTGTTCATATTTTTTTTTATATATATATAATAAACTTGAAGAAAATATATACCATATTATATAAATATAGACACCAATTCAGATTTTATTCTATAAAAATAAATAAAATAAAATCAAATCATTTTATAAATATAATAAGCAATTCTTCTTTTTCTCTATCAGTACTGTAATTGTGAAACTGTCATTTTTACAATATGTCTCTTTCATCCAATAGTTCTTTCCAATACGTTATTCTTTATATATCTGTAAAAACGTTATCGTATCACTTTATTGTAGATCAAATGTAGTTCGTGTCGCATATAAGCTTAGCATTAAAAGTGTGTTCAGAACTATCTTTTAGGACTTATCTAAGTCTAATTAGAGAACAGTTAATTAAAGTCGTTGTGTTTTAACCTCCAGAGATAATGATGTGGATAGCTGGTCTCTATGTGCATCTTGGCTATGTAGCTTATTTTTTTTTAAATAATTTAAATGTTCATTCCATGTATAAGATATCATGAATTCCTATTTTGAATTTGACAATAGTGGTATGACTCTCTGTATAAGATGCCTTTTGATCATGTCGGAAAAGTATCAAGATTAAAACACAGCCTTATGATTGCCTCTATAACATGGCCCTTACAGATTTTACATACATATATAATTTTACTATTTTATTTATAATAAAAAGTTCCTTGACCGTCTCTATGAAATAAATAGCTCTTTGTTTATTATAATTTATATGTTTTATTAAATATTCATACAAACTATACCTGTATAAATTCATATTGCTTTAATAAGCGATGACATTATTATTTAAATACTCTACAACTCTATTGTTATACATAATACTTCCCATGATTATTAGAATTAACTCCGAATTTTTAATTTATTGCTTATGTCTATTAAAACTATAAAAATTTATGGTCCAATAAACATATAAACTCATTAATAAGAAAGCCATCCATAGAATTCTCAAGTAGTAAGATATAAATTTAGATGCTAACCGTTTTCATTGTTTTTGACTCATTTCTAGCTCAACCTGTGAGTATAGTTTGTCGATTTTTGTTTTTAAAAAACTACAAATAAATTCCGAGAATATAAATAAATAATTCTATAACAGAGAAATTAATTATAAGAATAAATATTTTCGAATCTTAATAAATGCCAAAGCGAAGTGAAATTTGTTAAAATGTTTGTCTGAGCCAGTAATTCACTATAAAATTAAAATTCTTATCACATTAAATCAGCTTACAAAGAAAACAAGCGTTAGTAAAAGAGCAACGGAGCAAATGGGCAAATGCGGAGAAGAGGGCAAAACAACAGAACTCACCCTATGACATGAAACTTTCCACTTTCTTATCACGGAATTTTACTATAGTGAAACTGTCTATGGATGTTTGCCGTCACTGTCTTCTGCTATTGCTTGTGACTGCTGCAATGTTCACAACATTTCTCTCCCCCCGTTAAAATTGTATTTCTGTTATGTGGCATCATTGCGTTTGTTCATTTGCTTTGTGTAGTGCCCTGCCACATTATTTGTGTAGTTTTCGTTTTGTTTTGTGTTTGTGTATATATACAGAGAATTCTTCACTCCACTTGTCTAGACAGTTGTAAAGTAGGAAATGCTAAATGAAAAATTATTACTATGAGTATTTCTGTCATGGAGCATGTCCCGGTATGCTGTGCTGTATTCCGCTATGCGTTTACAACTCAAATTACTACAATTGTATTAACCCTCCTGCTCGCATCCCCAATAATGTTTGCCAGCCTCTCCAACAATGTGTTGAAAAAAAATATTTTTGTTTTTTTTAGAAAAGAAATTGAATTTAAAATCTGTTTCCATTATTTAATTTTTTTTTTTTGTTTTCGTTGTTTGCACCAACAACTACGCCAATTTCCACCCTTGAGCTTATGGCTTAGTTGTGGCGTTGCACTTGGTGTCATCAGCCAGCGGGTTCAGCAACAACGTTATGTCGTTGGACTCTGGTATATCGCGTTGCGCTGCTATAACATTGTTGTTGGTATTGGCTATATTCACTTCAAACCAAAAAACAAAAAAAAAAATACATAAAAAATTTTTATTTTTGCATTTTTTCTTATTTTTTTACCATTTATTTTCATCTTTTCTTT
>NW_024032285.1:0-10972 GCF_002237135.1 Teleopsis dalmanni | reverse complement strand
CGTTAAATGCATTTTATCATGGGTCAGCAAAAGACAAAATAAATGTAATACTTAACAAATGTCGTCTACATACAAAAATGCTTCATTGTCGAGGCCTGTTAACGCTAAAGTTAACATCCGTTGGAAGCTATTTGAGCTAATTTTTAATCCAAACGGGAGTCTTTTAAACTCGTAGTGGCCATCCGTCGTTGAGAATGCTGTTTTTTGGCGAGATACCTTATCCATTGGTATCTGGTGGAATGAACTAGTCATATCTAGAGTAGAGAAGTATCTAGCTCTTCCAAGTCTGTCTAATATATCCTCAAGGCGTGTTAGTGGAAATTTATCATTCACTATCTTGTGGTTGAGTTTTCTGTAGTCGATTACGAGTCTCCATTTCTTGTCATCGTTAAAAGATTTTTTTGGTACTAATAATATTGGTGAGTTATACGGACTTTTGGATGGTTGGATTATATTATCATCTAGTAACTTTTGAACTTGAGATTTGATGTCTTCGTTGTGAACGTGTGGTAATCTATAGTTTTTTATGTATGTTGGAACATTATCAGTAGTAGTAATATGTTCGGTATAGAAATTGTTGCATGTTAGAGTTTCTCCTTCTAGTAAAAATATGTGTTGGTACTTCGTTATTAATGGTGTGAGTTATCATCACTTTTGTTTTCTAATTGAAGCTTACTTAGAAGTTTCTGTAAACGTTTTTCGTTGTATTCTATTTTGGTATTTTTATTGATTTGTGTATAGTTTCTTAGTGGATAGGATTCAAACTTAAGTTTGTTAAGAGTTACATCATAGTCATTCGTATTTAGAATTCTGATGTGGCAATTTCCTTTTGCCGGGACGATTGTGTTTGCTGTGAAAATGCCTTTGTCTATTTCTTTAGAGACTAATAGTGTATCCTCATTGAGATACATATCGATTGGTAAAATGTTTTCTGTTCTGGCTTGTAATATCAATGGTTTATAATATGTAGGGATTGTTATTTGTTGTAGGTTACATGTGATTGTTAGTGAAAACGTATAATAATCTATGTTGCACTGAAAATTGGTTAGAAAATCTCTACCGATGATTCCATCTACTTCGATAGGAAAATCCTCTTCGACTAGTGCGAATTGGTGATTTAATGCCATTTCTTCTACGATTATTTGTAATGTTGTGGTTCCTAATGATGTTCTGTAGCTATCTGTAATACCCATTAGAACGCATGTTCTACTAGAATCATAATTTAATTTCTGTTTGTTTTTTATAATGGATATATCTGCACCTGTACCGTAATATAATTGGAGATATTGGGATTTAGTGTGTATATACTTCTTCTTGGTATACCAGAGGAGAGTTCTCCAGATTTTCCTCTGGTGGATTGTAGTTTTCCTGTGCTGTAGTTACTCTAACATAGTTGCGGTTTCTGTTGTTTTGTTGCTGATATCGGTTATCATATCTTTGATTTCGTCGGTTGTCATTGTTGTTGTTGTTATTATAACTGTTTTGACCATTGTTATTATAATTATTGTTATAATTGTTGTTTCTGTTATGATTGTTATTTCTGTTATAGTTATTATTATTGCGACTATTATTAACATTATTATTGTTGTTGTAATTTCGATTTTGATTCCTGTTGTTGTTTTGATTTCTTTGTCCATTGTTGTTGGAATTGTAAGAATAGTAATTTCTCTGTGAGGCGTTTTGATAACCTCCATGTCGGTTGTTGTTACCTCTTCCATTGTTCCTGTTATTTGTATTCCTGTTATTCGCTTGGTGCTGTGTATATAATACTTGGTGTTGGTCTTGGAAGATTAGATTCTCAGCAAAGTTTCTAGCTTCGATGAATGATTTGAGTTGTGCTGCCTGCACTGTTTGGGAATATAAGGGATTTAAACCTTTTTTGTATGCTATTAATGCGTGCTCGTCATTGCAGAGCATGATAGCTTCACCTTGTGGGGACGTTGCTTGGAATTTCCTTTTTAGTAAAGAAGCGGTGTTTAAGTTTGCAAGTAATTTTGCCATTTTTTCACTAAAGTCTGTTATCGATTGGTTGTTACCTTGTTTCATGTCACTAATCTTCTGTAATAACTGTGGTACTGTGTCTTTAGGGATGTACGTATTGGTCAATGAATCTATAAGTTGTTCTACCGACAGTGGAAAACCGATTGGAGATACTCTAGTACGAACCGAATGGTGTAATTTACAGTCTGTAATGTATTCTATAAATTCCTGTTTGTTTTCAGGGGTAACTTTTCTTTCGTAGTTTTTTAGTCTACGAATGAATGCGTTTAATTCCTCTTGCTTTCCATTAAAAGTTGGTAGGAACTTTTCAATGCTTTCTAATACAGATTCGAAATTGTTAGACATTGTGTTATGTATGGATGTATTTTCAGTGGAGTTCTGTGTATCGTTACCGTTCATAATATTTTCTGTAGTGGACATTTGGGATAAGTATACTTTTGTTTGTGAATATTTTTCAAAAAAAATTTCTTTTAGGGCCTCTGTTTGTTCAATTTTTGAGTCACTATGTAAGGAGGTCACTATCCGTCTTAGATACTCTAATCTTTCTAATTTCTGTCTAATTGTCAGTTCGGTATATCCCCTAACGCTAGTCTTTTTTGCATTTTTTAAAGTGTTTTGTATTTCGGTAATATATAAAGTGATTTTGTCCATGCATAATAAAGTTGTATAAAGAACGTAATAAATGTGGACAAACGAAACAATGTACGACAAATAAGACAAGAATTATTTTATTAATAGTGGACAAACGAAACAATGTACGACAAATAAGACAAGAATTATTTTATTAATAGTGGACAAACGAAACAATGTACGACAAATAAGACAAGAATTATTTAGTTTAACAATATTTAATTTTGGGTGTACCCAATTTCTTTAAGCACAAAAAATTTCTTTAGTACAATATTTATTTTTATTCATACAGATTCTAATTTGTTATATGATTAACAATAATATAATAATATTATTTATTTGTAATATTATAATATAATAATATGATACTATTTAAATGTATGTATATTTTTCATAATATATTTTATTTAAAAGGGAAGTATTTTATTATACTTCGTTTTGTATTCTATGTGCATGTTTATGCACGTATGATTTTATGTATTTATTTATTTTATATACTATATATAATACAATTGCAACTATAATTAATGTTATAAGGACTACCTGTTCATTTCCTGATTGTTGGATGGAGTTGATGTTGCTAATGATGTCTGTTTGTTGGTTGGTATTTTGCTGTGGTGGTGGATCGTTGGAAAACCAGCCCATGTTGAATTGTTGACTATACCATGTATTGTTCAGTACCTTGTGTTTCTTCTAGTTGCTGCTTACGTCTGTTTGTATTTTGAATTTCTGATTTACTTGCACTTAATTATATTAATTAATTAATTGTATTGCGTTAATTTCTTCACCAGTGTCATTTCATTTCATTTCAGTTCATGTCATTTCATCATGACTAAAGTTATTATTTTCATTAAACTTATTTTTTTTTTTTTTTTGTTTAGTAAGTCACTTGTTGTTTTGCTTTATAATATCATATTTATTGTATATTTTTACTAATATTATGAATTATTATAATATTCACTAATATATTCAATAATATATTATGGTATTATATAATTTATATTGTAATTTTAGTATGTTAATATGTAATAATATGTTAATATTATTTACATTCACATTCACATTTGCAGTCACATTTAAGTTTTCTTAATTTTTCCGAATTGCAACTTGCAATTTTCGCAGGATCGCCATGTAAAAATAAGTTAATTGTTTTATTTAATTTCTCCACTAGTAACGTCAATTATTTCATTCTTAATAAATAAAAACACTTTTATTTAATTTGTATTTAGTTTGATATTTTATTTAAAGTTACATTGTCCTTTTTTATAAATACTTAGAGAGGTTATACTGATACGTTAGTATCTGGAGATTATCGAACTAAACTCAACTAAGACTGAACTAAGACCGGCTTCATTTTCTTCGTAGAGATCGAAGTCAGCTTGGTTTATTACTTAAAATCTATTTACAATTATTAATACTTAAATTCTATTGGTTATCATATAATTTCTTATATACTAGGTCAAACTATATTTAATTATTTGTGGCAACCATATGTGTGCCAACTGTAATTAGGGCGGTTCATATTGCATGCACATTTGCTTGCAATATGATTACAGAAAATACCTAATACAGTTCATATGCTCTACAAACCTAAACCCAATTAGCCAAGCGCATATTGAAACAATTAAATATGCGGCAGAATTATTTGTCATAAAGAAATGACAAAACTGCGAGTCGAATTACTGACTCAAAAAATACTTGGATTGACATTTTTAGGTATGTAGTAACAAACACTGATTTAAGTGTTTTTGAGTAATTGTGTCACAACAAATGCCGCACACTTAACATTGTGTGTGGTCATGGTTTAATATGACACTACACATTATTAACGACTATAAAATAATTAACGGACGACTGTACAAACGGTATAAAAACCAACAGCTCTTCGTAATACCAAAGGCTTTGTGATGGAAGGTGACACATGATGCACATGTTAAAACAGGATACTTAAGCGTTGACCGAACGATTGAATACTTACTACGGTCTATGTGGTTCGCTCGAATGGGAAACTTTGTCAAATCTTTTGTGAAAGCGTGCATTGATTGCGCCTTCACTAAGCGTTGAGAAGGTAAAAAGGAAGGTGAGTTACATTGCGACAAAATGGAGCCTATTCCGTTCAAAACAATACACATTGACCACCTGGTTATTGTGGACAGTTTCACAAAATTTGTCATCGTTAGACCAGTGAAAAGTACGAACACTAAACAAGTCATCGCCATTCTGAATGAAGTTACCAGTTACGTTGGAACCCCTGAAAATATAATAAGTGATCGTGGTACCGCCTTTACGTCAAAAGAATTTGAAAGATACTGTAACGATCAACAAATCAAACACATACGCAACGCAGTGCGTACGCCACGAGTCAATGGCCAAGTCGAACGATTTAATCGCACCGTTTCATCCATGCTGCAACCATCAACACAAGATGACCGAACCTGGGACGAGCAACTACGAAGCATTCAATGTACATTGAACTCACTGATTAGCCAAACGACGGGAAAATCTCCAAACGAATTGCTTTTTGGATTCAAGCCACGCGACATATTAGGTAACAAGCTGATCCAAATTCTCCAAGATGAAGACGATACTATTCCCATCACCCAAGAAGAACTCCACCGCCGACGATTACTTGTTGCTAATAACACCGATAGTAAACGGGTAAACGCGAAAAAGCGTTTTGACGATAAACACAGGAAACCAACGAAATATGAGCAAGGTGATTTAGTTCTAGCAGAACGAGAGTAACGGAAGTTCGTTGAATAGCGTCAGTTGGATCGTGATTAAATATTTTGTTCAGTTAAATAAAGTATATTAAGGTTATGTTATTAAATATTTTGTTCAGTTAAATAAAGTAAATTAAAGTTATTTAAATAAAGTTTACTAAAGTTATGTACTTAACTCAAAAACCACATTTAAAGTTCAGAAGTGGGATTGAATCAATGCCCTAAAGGGGAGTAATTAAAACGTAAGTTTAAATATTTGGCGCAGAAAAATAAAAAAAAAACGAACGCAGATATATACGTAATGATGGTGACCATCGAGTCACTGACGAAGGAACAGTTGAAGGACTTCTTACAACAGCAAGAGTTATTAACTACAGGCAATAAGGCGGAATTAGTTGCACGATTAACTGAACACGTGAAGTCAAGCGGCGTAGTTTTGCAATTTACAAACGACAATGAGGAATTGCGGGGTGAAAACGAAGAATTGAGAAAACAAATTAGCGAACTGCGGCAAATGGTTCAACAAGTAGCCATTAACCAGAATAACGTTAGAAACAATCAAAACAGTACTTCAGAAATGCCTAGTAAGGACCGTAACGCGCACTCTATACGAGAAATCGCAGAAGTCTTGCCCGAATTCGACCCAACGAATGAAGATTCTATTACGGCTACGCAATTTGTTGAACGTGTTGAAGCTGTTATGTCTGTATATGCGTGGCCCGAAAAAAGTGCGCTTCTTGCAGTGTATAGCCGTTTGAAGGGTGTGGCGCGCATGTGGGTGGCCGCATCACCAAGAATGCATTATACTTGGAAGGAGTTCTCAAATGAGCTTGTCACCGAGTTCGGTTGCGAATACGATGAAGAGGATATACATTACAATATGTCGCGCGTTGCTCGAAGGCAAAACGAAACAATAACTGAGTTCATTTTTCGTGTTTCTGCGCTATGACGACGTCATAATCTTAGTGAGATGGCTATCACGAAATACGCCCGAGAAGGATTAAAACATCGAGAACTACAAATGGCGATTGCTCCACAAAAATTCGTATCCGTTAAAGAAACGCGTGAAGCATGCGAGAACTTTTTACAAAATTGTATTAAGATAAGCGAAAAGCCTTTTCATAATGCGCGTGAAAGCGAACAAAGAATACAATCGTTCAGTAAGGCAAAGAATGTTATGTATTACAATGTGGTGAGTCAGGGCACTTGCCAGTAAATTGTGCAAGACCCCCAAAACGTCCTCGTTGTATAGATTGTAATAAGGTGCACACCAAAAATGAACAGCAAAATTGCAGAAAACCATCAGCTTCCATGCGAAAAACAAGTATTATCGACAATAAATTTCTTAAGAAAATAACGATTGGTGACAAGAAAGCCATTGCATTTATTGATACTGGAAGCGAATGTAATATGGTCCGGGAAACATTTGCCAACGATATTGGTGGTACGCGCAGCAAAAACCTATTTACCATCGGTGGATTCGGTGGTGGTATAGAACGATCTGAGATACAAATCGACACGGATTTGAAAATCGATGAGGTTGAAAAACCGTTGACGTTTCACGTCTTCAAAGATTGTGTGTTGAATTACGATCTATAGGGGACGAAATATTCAATAGCGAAAATATACGCGCCGTATATGACAACGGACAGTTCAAATTCGAAGACAAAGTAAAAACGACGTGTAAAATTAATAAACTTAGTCCAATAACGGAAGATGACGTGTGTACGGACACTGTAAATTCAGATTCTAAGGGAAAGCTGTTAAAGGTGATTAATGAATTCCGAGAATGTTTCGCTACAGGTATGGATGGAATCGGCAAAACTAATGTAGTCGAAATGAAAATTGAGTTAACGACCAACGAGGTGATCGCACAAGTCCCGTATAGAGTTCCGGAACCGAAAAAAGAAATCGTTGCGAAGAAAATTCAAGAGTTGCTCGACAATGATATTATAGCTCCGTCTGAATCAAGTTATGCGAGTCCAATGTTGCTTGTGAAGAAAAAGAATGGCGAACATCGATTTTGCGAGGACTACCGTCGGATTAATCAATTCACTCGAAAAGAATGCTACCCAATGCCCAATATCGAAGAAAGTTTACAAAAAGCAACGAAGTATCGAATCTACATATCGTTAGATCTTAACTGTGGTTATTATCAAATTCCTATCGAACGTAACAGTCGTAATAATACTGCAATTGTGGTTTCTGATGGTCTGTATGAGTTTAAACGGATGCCGTTCGGGCTGAAGAACGCACCAGTCCTGTTTCTACAATTGATGGCGAAAATTAAGACGCGCTTGGAATCCAGTGATATGATTCACTACATGAACGATATGCTTGTCGGCGGCAACGATGAAGAAGAACTTCTCGGAGTTTCCAACGAATTTTAGGTGTAATAAAAGAATTTAATTTAACATTGAATTTAAAAAAATGCGAATTTCTGAAAGATACTATCCAATTATTGGGACATCAGTTGGGACCCAACGGGATAACGCCGGGTGAAATCAAGACCGAAGCCATCCGAAATTTCAACATGCAAGCAGAGGTGCGGCGCTATTTAGGGTTAACGGGACTTTTCCGTAAGTTTATACCAGGCTACGCAATTATATCCGAACCGTTGCGACAATTACTTAAGAAAAACTCCGTCTTTAAATGGACAGATCAATAAACAAACTTCTTTGTGAGTCTAAATGAAGCACTAACAACCGGACCAGTTATAACGGGCTACCGAGTAGAAGCTGACCATCAAGTGCATACAGACGCGAGTGCGAGCAACGAATGGCACACGTCGACGCACTAAGTCGTATGCCTAACGAAGACTGTTGCGATCTTGAGGAAGCGACTTTGCGAGTCTGGAAGGCGGAAATAACTGAGGCAGATTGGCCTTACAGTATGCAATTACAAGATAGCAAACTTCAACAAGTCGTAATGAAAATTGAGGTGAAGGATTCAGACATTATTAACGACTATAAAATAATTAACGGACGACTGTACAAACGGTATAAAAACCAACAGCTCTTCGTAATACCAAAGGCTTTGTGATGGAAGGTGACACATGATGCACATGTTAAAACAGGATACTTAAGCGTTGACCGAACGATTGAATACTTACTACGGTCTATGTGGTTCGCTCGAATGGGAAACTTTGTCAAATCTTTTGTGAAAGCGTGCATTGATTGCGCCTTCACTAAGCGTTGAGAAGGTAAAAAGGAAGGTGAGTTACATTGCGACAAAATGGAGCCTATTCCGTTCAAAACAATACACATTGACCACCTGGTTATTGTGGACAGTTTCACAAAATTTGTCATCGTTAGACCAGTGAAAAGTACGAACACTAAACAAGTCATCGCCATTCTGAATGAAGTTACCAGTTACGTTGGAACCCCTGAAAATATAATAAGTGATCGTGGTACCGCCTTTACGTCAAAAGAATTTGAAAGATACTGTAACGATCAACAAATCAAACACATACGCAACGCAGTGCGTACGCCACGAGCCAATGGCCAAGTCGAATGATTTAATCGCACCGTTTCATCCATGCTGCAACCATCAACACAAGATGACCGAACCTGGGACGAGCAACTACGAAGCATTCAATGTACATTGAACTCACTGATTAGCCAAACGACGGGAAAATCTCCAAACGAATTGCTTTTTGGATTCAAGCCACGCGACATATTAGGTAACAAGCTGATCCAAATTCTCCAAGATGAAGACGATACTATTCCCATCATCCAAGAAGAACTCTACCGCCGACGATTACTTGTTGCTAATAACACCGATAGTAAACGGGTAAACGCGAAAAAGCGTTTTGACGATAAACACAGGAAACCAACGAAATATGAGCAAGGTGATTTAGTTCTAGCAGAACGAGAGTAACGGAAGTTCGTTGAATAGCGTCAGTTGGATAGCGTCGTGATTAAATATTTTGTTCAGTTAAATAAAGTATATTAAAGTTATGTTATTAAATATTTTGTTCAGTTAAATAAAGTAAATTAAAGTTATTTAAATAAAGTCTACTAAAGTTATGTACTTAATTCAAAAACCAAATTTAAACTTGTTAGAAAGATTGATAGACATAATAAAATTTTAAGTCTCTCATTATCTATCATTTAGAGTTCGTCGAGAATCCCTTAGTATGGACGATAATGTAAATAGTGGTAATTTCATAGATCTATTTAAGTTGTTATCCAAATATGATCTTACACTACGGGGGCACTTGCAACGTATTAGTGACCACCAAATTTCGCAACATTTTTCGAGTCCCGGAATTACAAATTAATTAATTGAATTAATGTCTAAGACAGTTATTGACGAAATTATAGACAGAGTTAAACAAGCAAAATATTACGCTCGATTGCACCAGAGACGTGAGCCGCGTTGAGTAAATGTCATTAATGCTAAGATTTTGCAATTCCTTGGCCGGATCTATAGAGGAACACTTTGTTGGGTTTATTGCTGTCGCTGAAACAACGGGAAAGTGTTTAACAAATTCGTTACTACAAGAATTGAACAAATTTGGTTTAGATATCTAAAATTGTCGAGGCCAGTGTTATGATAATGGTGCCTGAAGAAACTTTAATAGTTTTTAAAGCTATGTTTTGTTATTTCAAAATTAAAATAAAACGGGATCTATTATTTCACTATTTCTTATTTATTAAAAATTAATTTATTAAGTTTAATTGCCACTTGCGCACTTCACCGAACCGACCGTCTTTGTTCGCGAGTAAAAAAAAAGAAAGAAACCAAAAGCAAAAGTGCATTGCATAACCGTATTACAAAAAGAGGTAAAGGCAAGCGTTGCCATGTAGTTAATTTGAGATGAGTTTTTATCGGTTGAAGTGCGCAAGTGGTGAATAGAGATTAGTATTTAACATTAATATTTGTAAACATTTGTATATTTGTAAATGTCTTAACACCGGCCAGGTTGAAGCACCATAGATGTTCAAGTTGGAAGCAACCCCAATTTGTGGATTGGCCTTCTGATGACTCCGTTTTTTGTTCTAATATCTGCCACGCGCACCTTGCCGTCGCTCCCGACTACCGTACCTTGAACCCTACCGATCAGCCATTGGTGAGGGGGAAGATTGTCTTCGTGGACAACGACGAGACGGTCGACTGCTATGTTCGGCTGATCCAAGATCCATTTGGTTTTTGTTTGCAAGGTGAGGATATAGTCCTTGGACCAGGCCCGCCAAAATGTGCGTTTGAGCTCGCATAGCAGCCGTCATCTCTGCGCATAATTCAGACCGCTGTTTTGCACGTCGAGCGCTGATTCTTGCAGCAGCGTGCGCAGAGAATCCCCTATTAGTAGGTGTGCTGGTGTTAGCGCTTGACCGTCGTTTGGATCTTGGCTGAGAGGTTCAATTGGTCTTGAATTGAGAACAGCTTCTACCTGTATTGCCAGTGTTTGCAGTTCCTCGTTGGTAAGCATTGCGCTGCCCGCTGTTCGTAGTAATAGATGTTTCGCGGACTTGACGGCGGCTTCCCACAATCCTCCGAAATGTGGTGCGCGAGGCGGTATGAAGACAAACTCGATTCCTTCTTGTGCAGCATATGACACCAGCTGGTCTTTCTGTACTTTGAACGTTTGTTGCAGTTCTTTTAGCTCTCGGCAG
>NW_024032284.1:0-10977 GCF_002237135.1 Teleopsis dalmanni | reverse complement strand
ACGTGAATTAAGACATGCTTGGCTTTGCGTTAGTAGTATAAGTTCATTGCTGGCGGCAGTTGCGAGCCTGCTCCCCGAATCTGCTATGAAACCAGCACCAATCGGAGTGATTTGAGGACTGCGAGCACGTTCGGCTTCTTTTGCGTGATAATTAATGAGTTCTCGATGGCTGGCTTAGTCAGCCAGCTTAGCTAACTCTACCTGGTCAACACTGGATGCCTGTAAGATGGCACGTACTTGCGGTGTTGACGCTGTACCCAGAGAGACTTCAGGAACTCGTTTCTAACTTTGTTTTTCGATAAAGCGGTCACCTCCTTCAGTAGTTGCGTTAGTTGGCGATTTCCTAGCTCGATTTCTGAGAGTAGTCGCTGTATCTTTTGTTGCTCGCTTGCGCTATAACGCTGTATTATTTGATTCTTAAGGGTAATGTATTTACCTGTTGTCGACTCGCTTCGGCGTCATTGACAGCTGGCAAAGACATATTGTTTAGGTACGATGCAGGAATTCGGAGTTTTATCTCTTTATTACAGCTCTTAAAAGAGCTTTTTTTTGTGATAAGACCAGTCGTTAAAACGACTTTTTTAAATTTGTTCAAATGACCCTTAAATTGGGATCACGTCGGGGTCACCACTTTAATGGAAATGTTATTTATTATTTATTAAGTATATACAAAATTTTAAACCATTAACTTTGATAATTTAATGTTGCTGCGCAACGTGTGCGGAACACTGAACACTGCTCTGAATTGACTTCTGAACTGCTTTGAACTGCACTATATTTGTTCGATTTTGCTTTGTTCACTATTAAACATTTAAACAAATTTTCTTCAATGACTTTATTACTGATTTCTACCGCCAATACTATTGTTTAAACAACTACGAAAATGCATGCCAAGTAGGTCAAAAGAGCACTGTCCAAAAAACCTCTCTAGCATTATTTTGTGTTTTTTTCTTTTTTATTATGCTGCCACAGTGTTTTACGTTTTACTTGTTTTATGTAATGCTGTCACAGTGTTTTACGTTTTAGTCGTTTTATGTAATGCTGCCACAGTTTCAATTACATAACAGAGTTTTTGCAATACTTTCAAACATTGAAATCTATGGACTCAACGGGTAAGGTTTATTTTTGGAAACCTATTGAAATAACTTTAAATGCTGTGTTGCAGCTTGCGAAAGAAGTATTTGCTGTTGTGAGTTAAATATTTGTTTTATTTAATTTCACGGGTTTTGGCAGTTCTTCCGTAATGTAGTGTGTACGATCTTACGTGATCGTACATTTTCCTAAAAGTAGGCAAGGTGGTTTACATCTAGGCGGTTGTTGACCAGAACCAAAACAGCAGTTCGTCAGTTCGACGATAAAAAATGCTGATTTTGGTATTTGGTTAATAATTGGTATCGTGATGTAAGTGACTTTGAAAAAATATTAAATGCGGAAGAATTGCAAAAATATGAAGGGCATTCTTGTAACAATAAACACTTTGCGAGTTTAGCAAAAAATATTATGAAATTGTTAAAAAATCTAAATGAGGTAACTAGGGCATTTATAAGGTCAGGTATTGCATCAAGTTTAGGTATATAAGATTCAATTTGCAACACTAAGGGTTCAGTTGTGAGTAGTTTTTTTTTAACGGTCAGTTTTGGGAGAGTGGGTTAAAAAAGTCGGTTCGAAGAAGCAATTTAAAAAACAAGAATATTTGCAAAAATTTTTAAAAGAAAATAAATGATTTAAATAAAAGTAAATGGAAAACTAAACGTGTAAGAGTTAAAAGAAACACACTAATTGCTAGCACGATTACTGAAGGTTTTGAATTAATTGTGAAAGTAAAATTCAAGTACGAAATGATATTATAATAACTAAGGACGTGTTAGTATTCAATATATAACTTTATTTGTATTTTTAATGTTAACTAAGTTGATTAAAGCTGATAATTAAACATTAATAAAGTGTAAAATAGTTATAAACATTTATATTAAGAAAATTGTTAGCCTTGACTGAACAAAAAACAAAAAAAACTCTATACAAAAAGAAAGCAACTGGAAATTAGAAATAAAAGAGAAAGAAAAGAACAAAGAACAAAGTATCAGTAAATCATGGCGGCAACTATTACCAATTACACAAGAAGTTTTGGTGAAAGGCACTATGCAACAAGAACAACTACTGCAGTTACATCTAGAAAAAGAACAATCCAGTTCGCAAAATCAGCAACGACAAGTAAAAGGCCGAAGTAAACTTCAACAGGATAACGATCAGAATACTACAGACCAAGACAAATTCTATAAAATATTCAAAAGTCCAAAGAAACGGAACAGAAACCATGCTAACAGGTAGCGCGTCCCGTCATACTTTACTTTCCCTAAAAAGGAGGGAGATACAAGGATGGAAATTTTAACTAATT
Organism: Teleopsis dalmanni; assembly: GCF_002237135.1. Lineage (NCBI taxonomy): Eukaryota > Metazoa > Arthropoda > Insecta > Diptera > Diopsidae > Teleopsis > Teleopsis dalmanni. The sequence continues at coordinate 8,582 of NW_024032284.1, read as the reverse complement.
TCCAACCTACATACAATCAGTGTGGAGTTGATATATGCAATGAAAACTGGTTAATTTTATTGTTAATTTAAAACGCAAATAACTTACTGTAACATAAAATTTACACTCGTAAATTTTACCACACAATAATGTAATAATACAAAACAAAATATATATAATAATAAAATAAAAAACATCAAAAACAATAATAAAGCTTGTAAACAACGCACCGTTGCAATTACAAAAACAAATCTACCTCGCGTATATAAAAGGCGAAGCAAAAGCGCAAGGAGGGATTCAGCAAGACATCGAGCTAAGAACAGGTTGCTCCATATTACACATGCTGAACACCAAGAATCGAAATTTACATCTCGATTTCTATTTTGTTTGATTTTTTTATTTTTAATAGAAATACACATTTCTTTTAAAATTTATTATAAATAACGAAATTAACATTTCGTTAGTAATAGAAATATAAATTTCTATTACTCATTTGCTCATAACGAAATCATATTTTCGTTAACAAATTACTTGGTAAGGTGATAATAACACATGAATATTATCAGCCATACCAAATCCATTGTATAAAGAAGAAATTCACATTTCTTCAAACCTTTTGTCAGCGGCGCCGAAATTAAAATTTCTACGCCAAATGCATTGTGTTTATGTTTGTATTTAATTAATATTATTTTATATTTTTTTTTTTTGTTATGATATTTGGTTACATGTGTTTACATATTATTTGGGCCAACACTGCGACCAGTCATTGACCAACGAAAAGTGCAATTTTGCATTATCAGCTTTTCTTGTTGGTCAATGCACTGAAGAAAGTGTGTAATATGTTGGCCTATAATTATGTTAGCACAGCGTAGGCAAATTTATTTATTTGTGAATTATGCATTAATATTTATTGTTAATTAATGCATAATTTAATAGCTTTTTATAAAATAATTTTGTATAAATATAAGAAATAATTTTAATAAAGTTCAGAAGGAAAAGAAAAAGAAACGAAATCAATTATAACTTTCTTACTTTCTCGCATCGATTAGTTTGGGTTTCAAGTGCTCAAACTAATCAACATAGAAAATACAAGTAGTTTGGGTTACAAGTGCTCAAACTACTTTACACATAAAAATTGGCTACCAAGCTAACACAGATTAAGGATCTGGGTTAGCACCAAGTAGCGTACATTTTTTGGTGACCCCGACGTGATTATTGATATAATATCAATTTTCATTTCATTATCCTGACGAAGAACACTTCGAAGGAGTCAATTGTCTACAAAAAGGACATAATCAGGTGTACTTCACTCATCAAGCAGCTGAAGTATTTATTCATTGGAATTTTCGGACCGAAAATTCAAACATCGCCATGGATGCGTTATTAAAGAAGCAGTCAGAGCTCGGTACAGAGAATTTAGAGATTTGTTTCAACAATTGATCCATGATCAATCAATAAGCGCAGCCCACAAAATGTTCCATTTATCTACAAACTTGGCAGGTGAGCCGAAAGCCCTCATACGGCATCTGCCAATTTCCGAGCAAAATTATAATATAGCTTGGGATATTCTGTCAAATCGGTATGACAACAAACGACTCTTGGTGACAGCATTACTAAATAAATTGTTATCACAACCAAATATAACAATATAACAATCAGCAAGCAGTCTTAAGGGCATACATGATGTTACAAAAGAATGTTATTATGGATTAGCAGCTCAAGGTATTGATGTTAAATCTTGGGACGCCATAATGGTTCACGTAATTATTAGAAAGCTAGACAAAGCTTCACATACGGCATTCGAGCAATCGTTAGAAGACAGCCGAAGAATAATTTCATTAAAAGAATTATTGCGGTTCCTAGAAGGAAGATTTCAGGCATTCGAATCAATGACGAATGGAAACCACAAACAAAGTCACAAACCACGACATCCAGCAGTAGCACTTGCAGCTACAGACTCAGGATCAAAATGTATTACTTGCAATAGAAGTCATCAATTATTTTCATGTGAAACTTTCAAACGTAAATCCATACAACAGAAGTACGATTTACTAAAACGTCATAAATTGTGCACAAACTGCATGAAACCTGGTCATATGGCATTACAATGCTCCAGCAGGGGTTGTAATATATGCCAAAGAAGACATAATACACTGTTGCATCAAAATAGACACCCAGTTCAACCATCAAATCATACGTCAGTTGAAAACACTTCAAGGCCACTTGCACAAACAACTCTAATGTCATCCATCAATCGTGGTCATACCAGTTGCGTTCTTTTAGGAACAGCAAAACTTTTAGCCTCCAACTCTAATGGAAGAACAGTCGAGTGCAGAGCAGTACTGGATTCAGGTTCACAAATAAATATTGTGACTGAACGATTGGCATCCAGATTGGGGCTGCAAGTAAGCTCCAGTTCGATTTGCATCGAAGGCATAGGGATAGGTAAATTGAGTTCAAAAAGTCGTACAACACTTTCTGTGCGATCAAAAGTGACCGATTACAAAACAATACTTGAAGCATTTGTGTTGCCAAAAATTGTATCCAATCAACCATCGCAACACTTACAAATTTCAAATTGGAATCTGCCCAATAACATCCAATTAGCAGATCCTACATTCTATAAGTCTGACAAAATTGATATGTTGCTTGGAGCAGAATTTTATCATCAACTCCTAAGTCCTGGTCAAATACAACTTTCAAGGGAACTACCAATTCTACAGAACACTGTGCTCGGATGGATCGTATCTGGAAAAATCCAAAATGCTAACACAATGATTGCAACATGTGGAATAGCATCAGAAGATAGTTTGGAAAACGCAATAGAACAACTTTGGAAGGTTGAAGAAGTTGATACTCACTCAAAGGTCTTGTCAATAGCAGAACAACAATGTGAAGCTCAATTCACTCAAACTACATATCAGAATGTTACGGGACGATTCATCGTTCGTCTTCCTTTTATAAATGACAGATTCGCTTTGGGAGATTCGAAAGACATTGCTACAAATAGATTTCTAGCACTAGAGCGTAGACTTTCAAAGGATAGTCATCTCAAACGACAATATGTAGAGTTTTTAGATGAATATGAAAAATTGGGACATATGACCGAAATAGATATTGAAAGGATTATGTCACCACATTACTTTATACCACACCATTGTGTGCTTAAACCTGATAGTACCACCACCAAGTTACGTGTGGTATTTGATGCATCATCCAAAACAACATCAGGGCAATCTCTCAACGATTTACTACACACCGGACCAACTGTTCAAAGTGAATTACTATCTATTTTATTACGATTCCGTCTTCCTCGTTATGTGTTTACAACAGACATTGAAAAGATGTACCGACAAATACTTGTACATCCAGAAGACAGACAATGTCAGCTTATCGTTTGGAGAAATGAACCAAGTCAACCTATAAAGTACTTTGAACTCAACACAGTAACATATGGTACTAGATCAGCACCGTATCTAGCAACCAAATGTTTGCAAGTTTTAGCTGATGACAATATGCAAAATTATCCATTAGGTGCATCTGCTCTCAAACAAAACTTCTATGTAGATGACTGTTTACAAGGGGCAGATAGTCTGAGAACATTGTTGGAAACTCAGAGTCAATTAAACAAAATACTGACAGCAAGCGGTTTTAAATTGCGAAAATGGTGCGCAAATCATCCAAGTCTACTACAAGGAATTCCACACGATGACTTAGAAGTCAATTTAGATTTAGAAAATAATAACGATACAACAAAAACTCTTGGGTTATCCTGGTGTCCAAAATCTGATAGTTTATGCGTCAAGGTTAAATTGGAACCTGTTTGCAGCACGACGAAGCGCAGTGCAACCTCAGATTTAGCAAGGCTATTTGATCCACTAGGACTTTTGTCACCAGTTGTGGTGATGGCAAAGATCTTTATTCAAGAATTATGGAATTTAAAAATGGATTGGGATGAAAAACTGCCGACTGAATTACATAAACAGTGGTTAGTGTTCCGGAACAATTTGACGAAAGTAAATTGTCTGCAGATATCTCGTCATATTTTCAAGGGTGAAGTTCCTGCCAACATTCAATTACACATCTTTACAGATGCATCAGAAAAGGCATATGGTGCTGCAGCGTATATGCGATCAACACTTCAGAATGGTCAAATTATTGTACGACTATTGTGCGCCAAATCTCGAGTTGCACCTTTGAAAAGGTTGACATTACCTCGTCTTGAACTTTGTGCAGCTGTAGTTGGCGCAGAACTAGCAAAAAGAATAAAGAACGATCTACAAATAAGAAATTACCAGACGTTCTTTTGGTGTGATTCACAAATAGTGATATCATGGATCAACTCTCCATCATCAAAGTTTCACACTTTCGTTGCAAACCGAGTAAGCAACATTCATCAATTAACAGCCACAAGTCAGTGGCGCCACGTCAGTTCGGAACACAATCCAGCTGACATTTTATCAAGAGGCCTTGCACCCCATAAACTACAGTCATCAAGTATGTGGTTTTATGGACCTATGTTCCTGCATGGTCGGGAAGAACTGTGGCCTTCAAAACCATCATCAGCATTAAAATCCGAAACCCTCATTGATCCTGAACGGAAGAAGGAAACTCAAGTATCTACATTGTCTGTTGTTGAAGGCACAGCAAATCCTGGAGAGTTCATATATTCAATAAGACAAAACAACTCATTTGGAAGACTTCAACGGATATTATCGTATACTTTAAGATTCGTAAAAAGAATCAGAAGAAAACAAAATGATCATTCAAGCAATTTTTTGACTCCAGATGATCTAGATGCAGCACATCAGGTCATCATCAAAAGCATTCAATATGCAGAATTTAAAAATGAAATCAAAATTATGAAATCTGATGGAAGAATAAATAAGTCCAGTGCATTGGCATCACTGGCACCTTTTATTGATAATACAGGCATCATAAGAGTTGGTGGACGGTTGGATGCAGCCTCATTATCGTATGACGCCAAACATCCTATGTTGTTGCCTTATAACGACCCCATTGTCAAATTAATAATGGAACAAGTCCATAAGAAATACATGCACTGTGGTCCGCAATCTCTCCTAGCTAACATGCGTCAACGATACTGGCCAATTAAGGGCAAATTGATGGCAAGGTCAGTAGTACAACATTGTGTACGTTGTACTAAAGTAAGACCACGATTTTATGAACAACTGATGGGTAATTTGCCAGCGACAAGAGTACAACCTGGGCGATCATTCCTCACCACTGGCGTGGACTTTTGCGGACCTTTTTGGATACATTACAGAATCCGAGGCAAAAAACCACACAAGGCATACATTGCTGTGTACTGTTGTTTTACAACTAAGGCAGTTCATCTCGAAGTAGTCAGCGATTTAACCACAGATGCATTCATCGGATCGCTGAAACGTTTTGTTGCTCGAAGAGGACACTGTAAAAATTTGTTTTGTGACAATGCCACAAATTTCGTCGGAGCAAGTAATCAATTACTTGAACTTGCAGACTCAATTCAAGCAAGGCACAAGAGAAGATAATTAACGAATGTAATGAAAGAGGAATAACATTTAAATTTATACCTCCTCGTGCACCACACTTCGGTGGACTGTGGGAAGCAGCAGTCAAATCAGCAAAACACCTATTGATACGAAGTACTAAGACCACGTCACTAACATATGAGGAACTAGAGACTGTGGTACTAGGAGTCGAAGCAATACTGAACTCTCGACCATTGACACCTATGTCAAGTAATCCGAATGACTTGTCAGCACTAACACCTGGTCATTTCTTAATCGGAGAACCACTCACAGCAATGGCAGATGCAAAGGCCCAATCAGGAAATATAAATTTGGTGACAAGATGGAAATTAGTCTCTCGCCTCAAATTGGACTTTTGGGAACGTTGGAAAACCGAGTACCTCACTGAACTACAATGTCGACACAAATGGAAAGCAGCCAATCCAAATATAAAAGAAGGTACTCTTGTAATCATCAAGGAAGATAATGTTCCTACATTAAAATGGCCGCTTGGACGTATTGCAAAGGTATATAAGGGAGTTGACGGTCTAGTTCGCGTGGTTGATGTTAGAATGGCATCAGGAACTCTAAGACGTCCTTTGACAAGACTAGCGCCTCTGTTTCCATCCGATGAACAATCTCTTGCTTCTGATGAACAACTTTCAAAAAGTTTTACAAAAGCGAATTCGAAAACACCACACGAAGGCGCAGATCAAGACTAGCCACCTAAAAAGTATTCACGGCCAATGTCTAATTCATTACTGTGCACAATGTTATTATCTCTATTATTCCTGCCATTGGTATTAGGGAATTCAGTGAATGTAACACGTTTCGACAATAACTTAGGAATATACGTTGAATCCATTGGTTTGATGAAAGTAGCAACGGCGGAATGGAAAATGATTGTTTACTATGATCTTCATCCATATTGGACCGAAATGGACTCCTTCAACAACGGGACTAAAACTATCAAACGTTTATGTTCAGAATTGCAAGCACATACAGCATGTACTTCTCTCTATACTCATTTTAAACATGCAAGAGATGAATTGTTGCAAGACCAAACATTATTATATAAAAGCCGGAACAAGCGAGCTGCAATTAACATAGTAGGAAATATTGCACACACCTTATTCGGAGTGCTTGATTCAGACTACGCTGAGAGCATGTCTGACACAATAAACCAACTTAACAGTAGAGATGATTATGCAATGCAGTTAATTCATAATCAAACATCTATTATAGATTCCACAATAAATATAATCAAACGAGATGAAGTTACCATGCAGTTCCGAATGAATCATTTGCAAAAGCAGGTTGATGAGTTTCTGAATAGAATTGGAACTACAACAGAACAAATACATGTCACTCAATTACTACTTTCATTATCTGCAGAACTCACATTAATGGTATCCAATCTTCAACACATCCAGTCGGAGATAATTGATGTGCTTACAGACACACATCATGGGAAAATCAGTCCACTGCTATTAACTCCTGATCAATTAACAAAGGAGATCAACAGAATCAAAGGCCACTTACCATCATCGCGTACACTACCGTTCACAGAAGACAATTTGACCGATTTTTACAAGCTAATGAAAGTGAAGTCAACAATTAAAAATCAGCATGTATTATTTTTAATACAACTACCACTGCTAGACAAGCAGCAATTTGAATTGTTCAAGACAACACCGATACCGGTTGTAATAAACAAAACTATGATAATTATCAAAACTGAAGTGGAGTACTTGGCAACCAATACTGTTCGAGATCAGTACATTCCATTTGATGACCATGAATTACGGGAATGTTTTTTAACCAAGGATAATATATACCTTTGCGCTAATAAACAAACAAGACTAGGTATAGCATCATCAGTACATTCATGTGAAATTAATCTATTTAATGGTAATCAGTCAACAACATGCAATATAATAAAACTTCAAGGAAATATTGCATTGAAACAACTACACAACCCGAACCAGTGGCTATACGCAACAAAATTCGAAACATTGATGTCAGCTAGTTGTGAGACCTACTTAAGTCAGTTCTCACTGATAGGATCCGGAATGCTTACATTTGGACCTACGTGCATCATTAAAAACGCAGAAATAACTATACATGGCCACTATTTTATCTCCAGCACTGTATCCACGTCATTTCCACGATTTGGAAACTTATCAACAGTTGTACACATTAATGAGATGCAGAAAATCTTCAATACAACACCAAATGATGTAAAAACACAACTCAAGGAACTGACAGAATTGCAAAATCGGCTAACTAAGGAAAATTTGACATATCTTCCCTCTAGAGTGCGACTAAACAGTATTCATCATCATACGATAAGTTATTTGGCGTTGTTGATTTCTATAACAATAATCATAATCATTACTTGGAAAACCAAACACAACAGATGTCAGAAACACACAATAAGCGAAATTTCAACACGAGGAAATGATATGCAAAATGCAGAATTACGTCAACAAAATTTGGACTTCACTGTGACCACAACCTAGGACAAGTTGAGTTGGCACTCAACGGCGGGGAGAATGTTTATGTTTGCATTTAATTCATATTATTTTATATTTTTATTTTTTATGATATTTGGTTACATGTGTTTACATATTATTTGGGCCAACACTGCGACCAGTCATTGACCAACGAAAAGTGCAATTTTGCATTATCAGCGTTTCTTGTTGGTCAATGCACTGAAGAAAGTGTGTAATATGTTGGCCTATAATTATGTCAGCACAGCGTAGGCAAATTTATTTATTTGTGAATTATGCATTAATATTTATTGTCAATTAATGCATAATTTAATAGCTTGTTAATTAAATAATTTTGTATAAATATAAGAAATAATTTTAATAAAGTTCAGAAGGAAAAGAAAAATCAATTATAACTTTCTTACTTTCTCGCATCGGTTAGTTTGGGTTTCAAGTGCTCAAACTAATCAAAATAGAAAATACAAGTAGTTTGGGTTACAAGTGCTCAAACTACATTACACATAAAAATTGGCTACCAAGCTAACACAGATTAAGGATCTGGGTTAGCATCAAGTAGCGTACAATATTCAATATTTAA
>NW_024032283.1:0-10981 GCF_002237135.1 Teleopsis dalmanni | reverse complement strand
CCACTTAATTATAAGACAAACCATTTACCGGGTAAATTCTCGGTTGGTTGCCAAATATGCTGCATTGTAACTTCTAGATAACAATTCTGTGGTTGGTAACTCTTGAATAAAAAAATTTTATTTTCTTAATTTTATTATTATGTATCTGCTGCTTTTGTTTTTCTGTGTTAATCTCGGTAAACAGAAGACTCGTAGAATTTCGTGTGAACACACAAAGGCACACGCATCGAGTGCGAGTATATTTGACATCTTTATGTGGTCCACACCTAATACAGATGTTAAGAGTCAGTCAACTCTCGCAGTTAGTCAGTCAGCGAGCAAGCGTGAGTGCGGTAGAATTGACAATTCGATCTTTTGCATCTTGCACTATTTTCCATCGTCCGATCAGTGCTCGTGCTGCAGTGCATTCAGTTTGATGCCAAAGCATCAGATAGAGAAGCAGTTGAAATGCAGAAGTGACAGGCAGCAAGAGTCATATTCGCCAGTGTGCCAGCAGCGGTTATGTGCAACAGTGCAGGCAGCGAGTCTTGCTTCCAGACAGGCAGACAAACAGACAAGAAGCTGCCTGGCACACACTCACTCGCAGTGACAAGCTCTTGCGCACCCGCCGCGATAAGATTACTTATCTTGAAAATTGATCGTTTTCGAAGCGAAATGATGTGGTGGCATTTTCGACTTGTCTGCGTCTTAATAATTTACTTTCTTTATTGTCGTAGCGGTCACATTGCCATCAAATTGGGTTCTCGTTTCGGTTTGAGCTCAACTTAAGCAGAACGGCATTGCTTAGATTTAGATACATCATAGTTCTTACGTCTATTTTTAGACTTACATTTCTTATAAATTTTGTTTTTGGTTTAAGGTAGTAGTATCTGTATTGGTTCCTAGACTTAAATCTAAAACATTATCGTAATTGTAATCGTTGCGTCATTTTCGTTTATCTTTGATGTGAGTAATTTAATATCATTTAAAGATAGAATGTCAGAGAGTCCAACTGTTATGTTTTCATTTTCTTATCTTGTGCCTATTTAGCTGGAATTACAAGGCAAATGTACCAAAGTCGTAGAAAAATAACTCCTTTGACAGTTAAAACTGATTTGTCAGTATTTTGTACAAGGAGCCGTACATCTTCGTCAAATGGGTGCAAAGATTGTGAAGAACTACTTGATATGGATTTTGTTGATTTCATTACTGAAAAATAAAAAATTTTCTATTAAATTTCAGGTATTCTATACAATTTTCTTATGCAAATATGTATTGACGATATATGATTATTTATCTGAGACTATGTATTAGAGACATCTGGTTGCTAATATTTTTAATTAGATTTTTATTATATTTACGAATTTATAATTTTATTGCATTACTTTTTTATTAATTAATTAATAATGTTGATTAATTGAATTCATTATTACGTTTAGTATCATATTAATTTCAGAGTAGATCATCATATATGATAAAAATTATAAAATATGACTACGATGTCAAATTTCGATATATTAATCATCAAATATTATTATGATGACAAACTTTGATGTAATAATAATCAAATTGTTATTAGTTATTACTTATATTATTTTGCTAATCCTTAGTATCGTTAGATTTTAGCGGATAACTTAATTACAAAGGTTTGATATTTTTCACCACTACCTTATTCAAAACGTGGTAGCATCTGAACACAATTTAAGTTGGTGGCATCTACTTAGAAGTTGTCATTCAGCAATAAATAAAAGTAAAGTAAATTATTATATATATGAATTATGAAGACGAAAGTACATCCTTAACCTTATTCAGGTATAAATACCTCAACTTATGACAATGAAATGTTATTATTTGCTAAAATTATGAGCTGGATTGCAGAAGTCGTTCGCTCAAGAACAAAGATTGTATAGGTCCCACTAGGTTCAGAGCATAAAATATTGATGAAGCAATAAATATCAGTCCACATGAGACAATAGGGATTGTTTAGAAGTATATCGAATAGAAGTAAATAGATGATAAGTTAATAAAGTAAATAAATAGATGAAAAAAACACTGATGAAGCTAGTGAAAATATCATTATGGTATATATAAGATAATAGGGATTGCCTAAATCATATAGAATACAATTCAGTGAATAAGTGGATAAAATACTGATAGCTACTGAAAATAATATTCCATGTAAGACAATTGTGATTTTCAGAAGCATATAGAATAGAAATCAATGAATAAATGGATAAAATACTGATGAGCTACTGAAAATATCATTCCATGGAAGACAATAGAGTTTGTCAGAAGCATATAGAATAGAAATTAACGAATAAATAAATGGATAATAGGCTGTCAGAGGAGATTTATTTTTATTATGCTTTTTTACTTATTATGCTGACACCAATGAAAGCTAATCAACTGTTGGGCCAGAAAATACTGATACTGTACGATTTAAGTATAGACTTGATTATTTAAGTATAATCCAGTCAAGACGTAGAGAGGGGTTATGAAGAAACCTCGTAGTTAATAGAGAGTAAAACTGCTAAAATGTTTAAGGAAAAATATATTATATTTATACAAATGTCACTTTTTATGTTATTGTATTATTAATATTGTCGGGCCTTCTTTAATGAATTGATATTAAATAATAAAAATGTAGCAATAATAAGATATATTTTTAGATATTTAGAGTACCTATATAAAGCTACTACTACAACATTGATTCTATAATTTCAATGTTGTATATTGTTTAGATATTGTATATTATTTAATTGCTTATTGTTTATTATTTAAAACTGATTTTAGAAATAGATTCTAGTATAACCGCCTTATATGTTTCCAAGAGGAGTTGTAATAATGCTCCGCCCTGAGGACAAAGTCAAACAAATTTCGTCGGCGATATTTATATAGACGACTATGTAAAAATAATTTACTATTTTTTATTTTTTGCACATAAACCTTTTCAAAAGAACAAAAACAATAAAAGACATAATTTTATATTATATTTAATGTGTTTTTATTTATATGCAATTTTTGATCAATGATTGCAAGTAAATTAAATTTTTTTTATTAAATCATTTTTTTCAATAAAACACAATACTATTTTAACCGAAATTAGGAATAGATATATAACAATTATTGTGCAATACAAATTACTCATATCAAATTACGTTTAATGTATTAACAAATAAACAAATAATAATTAAAAACTTATAAATTTACAATTTGATATATAATAAAATTAAAATATGTAAATTTTTATAGTTTTTATAGTTTTTTATAGTAAACTTTTTTATAGTATAAAATTGAGTATAAAACCCTTTCTTATCTGTTTTCAATTATTATATTTTTATGGTCAATAATGTTTCCAAAATAGGTTAGTTGCTGCTTTATGGCTTCAAACTAAAAGCTACTCCATCAAATCACAATAACTCGTGTCTCTTTGACAATAAATTAATAATACATTATCGTTATCAAATTCCAAAAATTCTGTTCTCCTCAAACAAATAACTTAATCCCATGTTTACAGTATGCATTCAATCAAAGCAATAAAAATCTTCAGTCTAGAACATGCAGAGAAAGGCTCAACAAATGAGATACACTGCTGGTAAAAGCTTCTTAAATCTTATCAAGGCGTTGGCATCGGAGCAGTGCAGACTCTGAGTATTACGTTGAGCAATTTTATGGCCATTTCAACAAGTTTTACAGCTTTTACAACTAACAAAAGATAAAAAAATAGAATTGTACGATGAACAAAAAACACGCTAATAAAAAGTTTAGCATCAAATTAAGTATCGTTGTAAGATATTCTCTGTCTATATATGAGTATTCCGACAGATACACAATAGTTTATTTTATTGTTTTCTATTTTTATACTTTTTGTAGTAAGCAAAAGAAATCACCTCAAATGACCATTAAATGACCCTAAATATGCGTGCATTTTCCACTGTATTTTCTTCAAAACGTTGAGCTACACTTTGAGACTCGATTTGTTTGGAAAGTAGAAGGGAAAATACTTCTATAGTAGAGTTAAAGTAAATAGAAAATAAGCATATGTTTTAATATTGATAATAAATTTAAAAAAATAAATTAAAATAAAATAAATTTAAAAAAAACAAAAAAAAAATTAATATAAATAATAATTTTTAAAATATATTTATTTAAAAAATTATTATGATTTTCTTGATACATTAAAAGTGTTATTTCTAGAGACAGCGGGGTTTAGAGTTGTAGATTTTCACCTGAAAGGCAAAATTTAGATATATAGTCATATCAGTCAAGTTTATAAAGGTTTAAAACTCAAAACCCCATATATATGGGCAGGTAGTTCAACGGAAATAGTTGCTCATAACAGCCCGAAAGTCTTAATCCGACTGTCGTTGGTTATCAAATTTTTTATTAATGCAACTATGTTAGTAGATATACTTAAGATTGTTAGTCTTGTTAGCATTTTTAGTTTAATAAATTATAAATATTTACACTAAGATTTTATTACTTAGTAAAGTCAGAGGGTTTTTTACGTTTTAATCTCCGTGCTAAGTCAGTTGCGTTGACTATTTGTGAAACTTCTACATTTTTATGTTGTGTGATTTTCGTTGCGTGAAAAACAGCAAACGTTTTTATGACGTCCTCGACGGGTTTGATTGTTAGGCCACGATATAGGTCGGCACTACGAATGTACCAGGGCGCATTTATAATATTTCTAAGTACTTTATTTTGGAAACACTGTATTATCATAACATTGCTCCTACTGGTGCATCCCCATAACTGTATACCGTAAGTCCATATAGGTTCAGGAGTTTATTTTCTATCAATAACACTGAATGCCTACCGATTATTTTGCTGTATTCGCATAGGGTGTTTCCAGTCCATTTATATTTAATTTGCAGAGGGAGACCCTTTTATTTGTAAAGTCAACATATACTGATTTTGTATTGTTAAGCTTGAGTCGCCATTGTTTCGTCCACTGATGAACATTATTAATCGCTAGCTGGAGAGTTTTAGTTGATTCCATTTCATTAGAACCAATTGAAAATAGAGCTGTATCATCAGCAAACTTCGCAATTTTACAATTTTCTATTATTTGGATATTATTCGTAAACAAAAGAAAGACTATAGAACCAAGGACGCTTCCCTGTGGAACAGCCGCTTTAATTTCTTTTGGATTTGAGTAGCAGTCTTCTTGTTTAACTTGAAAATATCTATTTCTTATATAAGATTCCATAAGATTGCAGTATTGTTCTGGCAATTGCATTCGTAATTTGCATTCGTAATAAGACCTTGATGCCACACCTTGTCAAATGCCTGCGAGATATCAAGGAACACTGCCGAACACACTTCCTTCTTTTCCAAACAATTTTCTGTTATATTACTAATTCGATGGACTTGTTCAATTGTTGAGTGGCTGGTTCTAAAGCCGTATTGATGATTTGGAATTAGGTTTTGTTTTTGTATAAGATTTGATAGTCGCTTTTTAAATGCTTTTTCAAAAACCTTCTACAAAGGTGATCAAATATTAATATTAAATGCATAGGAAAGTAAACAGGATAATTTATAAAAATTTTTTTATAAATTGGTAAAAATCAGTTTTTGGTAAAACTGATTTATTTTCAAGATAAAAGTATTAGGATAATTAAAGAGATAGTCCTCTTCTGATAAAGTATAGCTTTTTGCATGGTCAAAAAAAAAAACTTGACATGAGTGTTTTAGATCATAGGCCAGTATATTGTTTACAATGTCGATATAAGTCATTTGAATAGCTCCAGAAAGTCATTTGAATAGCTCCAGTATTTAATAAATAAGAAAAATACAGAAGGTTTCGATTAGAAATGAAAAGACAACAACAAAAATTTAGTTAATATATTGAAATTTTGCTGGCCATACAACCAGCTATATATATGCGAGTATTGCAAAGTAGGCATCATCAGTGGCCTTAGGAATTATTCGAATTTTATAATTAGTTTATAGTCTGTATATAATTTGTTTGGACTGCAAGTGCTAGACTTAGAACTCGTACCTTGCATTTTTTTGTTGTCTTAGCCTTTCCCATATGCCCATAGGTCCAGGTTCCCGGCTACGCATCTATCTGATCAGAAAATACTCTTCAGTGTTGGATTTTTTTTTTGAAATATTAAAGACCCATTTTAAATAAAATTAGTAAAGTATTAATTTTATTATAATGAATCATATTTTGTAGCGCTTCTACAATAGTCGTTGCAGCTTTTTCAATTTATCTAATATATTCTTTGCGGTTTACTGTCGATTTACTACACATCCGTAGAATGTAACTTGAGTACATTTGTTTTTTTTTTACGATTATTTGTCCAAATTTTCGATGATGTTCGATACAAGCTACGATTTCTATGAATAAATTAAATTTAGGCTGAGTCGTAGTAACGTGGGAAATTTTCTTCATACCTACCAACCGCTCTACATGGCCATACAGAATCACATACTCAAAATCTACTATTTGTTATTGTTGTTGTTGTTATTTCTTAAAATGCATTTATAGAATTTTAAAAGCGTTCCTTTTCTATGAAAAAGTATACAAAACAGTTGTTATTAGGGTTTTGTCATTTAAATTTTTATGAGCACTTACAAGATGCTGTGATACACAAACCTGCTAATGTCGAGCTCTCGACTTGACTTATCTTTTCATCTTAGTTTACGATTATGGCTTATGCCAGCAGTACGAATTTATGGAATTTTATTATGTCATTATACCGAAAGAACTGACTGCTTTTGTAGTGTCTCCAACATTTATTCACAAAAAATTGTAATAAATTTATCAATAAATAAATTTAAAATCGACAGGTGTCATAATTCTATCAAAACTTTGCGAAAACAAGATAAATTAAAAGAATAAAAAATCTTCACAATAAAAGAATAAAAAAAAATTTATGATAAATATTTAAGCAATATTAAGAAAGAAATTAACATATGCCGAGCTGAGATACAATGTTTTCACTATGGATTAAAGTATTCAAGTAGTTAATTTAACATATTAAAAGAATTGATTTAAGTTGTATGAATAATTTTCAAAGAAATGCTGAAGGATTAGTATAATTAATTGAAATGTTAATGTTCATTATTCAGTAAAGTTAGGAGGTTTAAATCATTAATTTTAGTTTTCAGAAAGGTTATTGAATCGGAAATCTGTACTTCTGTACACAATACTTTTAACCCCGTTTCACAATTTGAGTCTAATATCATTCCATATATCCTCTTTAGTAGCTCTGGAAACAAAATGATTTGTATTTACTAATATCACTTTTAGTAACACTTTTGTACGATGTTCATTTCATAATATTGTAATCACTAAATTTCTTTTAGTGAATAAAGACTTTTCATCAAAAATCATACCTAAATGCCAACTTATGGTATTTTAGTATAGCTATATTAAGTTTTGCTATATCAAGAGCATATAACACATTGTAGCCTATTCATTAGGCACCTGTATTGTTCATTAACTGCATATATAGATTAAAATATTGCTTTTGCACATATTTTTTTATTTTCAAACTGAATATTTACAAAGAAATTACTTACCTATTTATGTGCCCATGACAGCCGTGAGTGGTCCTTTACCACAGCCAACAGCCCCTTCCAGCCTTTCAATTTAGAGTATTGCACATACAGCTTATCGTTCCTTTTAAATTAATCTTCGTTGTCAATTTATAAGAAAACATAGATCATCCAAAGAATTTTTCTCAAATACTCATAATGCCTTCTCATCACTGTTTCTTATTATTCAAGCTTCTGTAGCATACATCAGGACAGGCATAGTAAGAGACTTGTAGACTGTGATTTTTATTTGTCGAGAGAGAACGTTTTTTTATTAATAACCTTAACTTAGCTTAGCCTAAAGTCATATCTATTGATTGATTTTTCGAGTGAGAAAGAATGATTTTTCGTTAAATCTCTAAGCTGATGTCAGTTTTTGTGTTTATGTTGGCTCCCAAATAAACAAAGTCTTTCACAACCTCAAACATATAGTTGCCAACAATGACTTAGGTCCCAAGACGCTAAGAAAATTTGTTTGCTGACTGAGAGTTCTAGGTTTTTTCCTCATTTTTCCTAAGTTGGAAAAAGGTACATTGACTACAAGAAGGTTCAGGTCAACTCCCTTGTATTTTTTATTTCTGCGATCTTTCACTATTAGGCAGCACTTTTAAAATATCTGACTTGTCTAGTTTATAAACCCACTTTGTTTCTATATAATTATATTTATAGTTATATTTGTAAGTCTGATACTTACAATGTCACTACGATTCGTAATTAAGTTAAATTTAAATCTCTAAAATATTTTTGTGTTTTAACATAAAAATTATTTGATGACTATTACATTTAGTTAACTCTTGATGACATTACTAGATCATTATACAATAGAACAAAAAATTATTTATCTGTTTTATAGTGTATATTGAGTTTTAAAGGTTAGCGTATCGTCTTCTAAAGTGTCATCAAATGTATGAAACTTGATATTGCATTTATTACATTGTAAATATGAGTGAGATTTAGTTGCGATTTCTTTAGATAAGCTTGAATGGACATTGTTTTTTAATTATTTGAATAGTTGAAGGTATTAAAACTTCCCGACCAAATTCCTTCAATTTGATTTGAATAATACCAAGGAAGTGTGGACTGGCATTGTAATGATAGAACACAACTTCGTTTCTGCTGGTCACTTCTGGTCCTTTTTCTTTGATTCTGGTATTCAAGCAATCGAGTTGTGATCAGAAGATGATCAAGTAAACCATGGCACCAGGTTGAAGTAGTTGGTATTAGATATTTTCATCAAATCCCACTAAATACTCTACATAACCATGTTTGCAGTCAAATCAGGTTTTAA
The DNA here is from genome assembly GCF_002237135.1 of Teleopsis dalmanni. Lineage (NCBI taxonomy): Eukaryota > Metazoa > Arthropoda > Insecta > Diptera > Diopsidae > Teleopsis > Teleopsis dalmanni. The sequence goes on along the minus strand of NW_024032283.1, from coordinate 2,163 downwards.
AGCCGTTTGTGGTAACTTGCGTTTGAATATATCGTTTGCGTTGCAGATGTTTTTTATATTATCTATGGTAATATTTTTAAGGAAATGCAATTGAAAATCTATTTTTGTATGAAAGTCTATAATGCATAGAGCATTGTTGGAACAAAAGATCAACTATGGTTGCAGTTCTCCACTTTGTTGGAATTTAGTACTTCATCAATTTCTATACCATTATTATTTGTATCATATGGAAAGGTACTTAAACACTGATCCTGGGTTGTGGATTCTACTAGTTCGCAACTGAATATCTTCCAAATGAAACAAACTTAATAAAAACGGTGTAATATATCCTGCCAGTTAACTGTGTTGAAGTTAGTTTATATAAAATGGTATATGTATACTATAGTTATAAATCAGTGGTTCCCAAACTTTTTTTTTGGCCAAGGACCATATGATATTATTGTTTTTAATAGGGTAAAGATTAAGAATAATAAACCTTATGATTATTTTAATATGTTTTATGCATCTCTGGTATAATGCGTATAGAATTCTATAAATGCATAGGTTACTTGAAAACTTTTTGCGCGTATTTTCTAATAAGTGAGGTCTCAGTGGACAAACTACAAGCTATGTATCCATAACTGTTAAATTTCACGGACCATCTTTTAACCATCTTGCGGATCACCTGTGGTTCTTACACTATCGGTTAGGAAACACTGTTATAAATAGTACATTTAATACCATATATCACTTACTATGAAATTTAATAATTCATATCTATTAAAATGTCCTACTAATATCAATAAAATATGTCAAATAAAAAAAACATAATCGTCAGCATATACCTATATATTTCAAAGTCAACAAAAAACGAAAAACGCCGAATACTTTTTATTCAACCAAATATTATTACGGCTTATTCTTCTAAATTTTCAAAACAATGTTTGTTTTTAAAGATTTTAAATTATTTATTGAAACATCTCTGAAAGCCATTTAATTTTGATGTTTAGATATCTATATCTTAAGGTTTTGAGATATAGATAATATGATATGGAGTGAGGAACAACTTTATTAGTTCAGCGTTTTTTTTTTAATATTCCATTATTATCATTATTTTATTATACATCAAAATATTTATTTTAAAAATAAACCTTACAATTTCGCACCCAATTTTTTGAAATCTTTTAAATTATTAACTGTTAACTTTATTAAAGTTATCTAAACACTTTTCACCCCTATTTTTTGCATTCATTTCAAATCTATGTGAGGGGTGAAGAACAATCTATTCCCACACTTGAGAGAACAATATGGAAAAGCAATCGTACAACAAAACAGCAACAATGTGCATTGTTGTTAACTTGTTAATTTCAACTGATTGATTTTTAATGTGAAAAAAGTACATTTCAGATACTTTTTACACGAGATACATTTTTTATGGTCGCAGTAAGTAGACCGCACAATGCAAGCGCCTTTATTAAAGCGATCGTGACTGAGTTTGTATGAAAGTCTCGTGTCGCTCTCATATCCAAAATTATTATTTATTTTGACAAATAATTGTCGCTCATCGAATGTCGCACGACAATTATTATCATTTCAATGGACACAGATAAAGGGACGAGACAATACGGGGGTACGTTAGCAACGATAACGCCAAAGGCCACATAATCTAAGCGCAGACAAAATCAGGCACGTGTGCTTAATCCGGTAATTACTTTGCCATAAAAAGGATTCTTTAGTTAAATTTTATTATGACAATTATTTTTATGCGCTTAAGGCAAATTACAGCAGCGCACGGGAAGTGAACTAATGCGTCTTATCGCTTGAGGTAGAGGAAGTGAAGAATCAGTCAACGATTCGCAAGTGCCCGAAATGCAACAAATTTACGTATTTTCTGGCGCAAAATGCAACAATACGAGTCGATGCGATGCACTCATAAGTCTGTCAACTATTACAACTTTCTTTAATATCTTCTCTGATAAATATCAGTGCATAGTTTTCCCATGCTCGAAAGCAAGTTAATTTATGCCAGCACCCGATATTGATCCCGATGCATAGATAAGCGCTACTAACCCCTTTTTTTCTCTGCTATACAGAGATACAAATTTCAAAGCCGTGTGACACAGCGCTGAGCTGTTGACATTTTTATGTTGTAACAAGTGTACGGACACAGCGGTCAGCTCACCT